>NC_050187.1:3991547-4099047 GCF_008315115.2 Sander lucioperca
CCACTAAAAAGGCTCAAAATATCACCACACTTCAACGGTAGGTAGACAGTAGCTCCCAAGACGACGACCGCCCGTACACGAGAACGCGACTGTCTTTATAATCTATCTTTTTAATAAACTGTCTGTACACGTCCAAAGTTCTCAATGCCAGAGGCGGTGTCAGCCGATTTTGCCGGGGCTACAGCCCCGAATGTTTTATGAATGTTCTCTCTCTCTCTTTTTTTTTATTTTTATTTTTTTTTATTATTATAGTATCCTATAATAGAATTAAAAAGCCCGAGAATGGCACATGAAAATTAAGAAGAAAAGTATTTTCCAACGCACTTGCAGTTCTTACGTTCTTAAATTTTTTCATGTAGAACTCATGGTTGAACTGTAACTTTGTCCAGTTTATTTTTCTGAGGCGAATACAACGGGCAGCTACCTGCGGGGTCCGCTCATGCTGTATTTGTTGCTATCACCTAGCAACCGTCTCTCGCAAAAGAGGAGGGAGGAGTAAATGCTGCCTAGGCTACATGTGTGCTGACTCAGATATAATTAGAAAAGCTGATCTACAGGAGAATAAATAGATGAAAGCAATACAGAATGCCTCAGAGCCTTACTGCAATATTTTCCATTATGTTTTTATATTAGGATTGTAATCTATGTTTCCCTTTACATAAAGATATTTCCAGCTTATACATTCAAAAAAGGGTAGAAATAGGAGCATAAAAATTCACCAGAATGCAGGAAATGAAGTGTTTAATGCTCAACATTTTCATCATCAGTCACCACACAGATCTGGAAACAAAACCTTGGCCTTTGGGTTGGCAGGCCAGTTATGATTAGGCCAAATGTTGGCACCATCTAAATTACATCTACAAACTGGCCAGCTGAAATGAACATACACTGGTTATTAACAGCTGGGCAAGCCAATCACCGTTTTGCACTGCATTCAGTTTATTTAAATGGGTCCAGGCTAAGCCCCGAACCTCCACAAGTCCTAGAAACGCCCCTGGTGGTGTAGTCTAATGGATTGTAGCGGGTATACTGTACTGTATATAAATATATTGGCCTATATATATGGGCCAGAATCTACCTTTTGGGGGGGGGGCATATCATAGTGGAGGGTCTGGGTGTCCTTATTTTGAGCGTCAAAGACTTCATTTCCTGCATTCTGATAACTTTCCGGAAGCCGTGCAGCTGAAACATGTTGTCATCATTCATACTGTTAAACTGCTGTCATCATTGCTGTCCATTCTGCAACAACACACAGAGGCCAAAAGCTTGTCTATGGCCCCTTTCCTCATGAAAACATACAGAACTAAGTCTGCAAGAGGACTCAACCTAAGAAACACAGGAGCTAGGCCCCTGATGAAGTTAAAACCGGGTTCATTTTTCAGAAACAATATGGTTCTGGGCAGGAACAGCAGCGTGTAAATAAGCAGCACCATGACCAACATTGCCACAATTCGACGTTTTTCATGAGTGGGAACTGAGATGGAAGCAGACAGGGCTTTGAGGGTCCCAACCAGGAAGAATATGAGCAGTGGGAGAGGAAGGAGGACAAATATGTATAACATGGTTAACAGGAACTTTGCAAAACCACAGAAAGCCAGAATGAAGAGACAGAGAAGAGGAAGGGTCCAGACCAGGACACAGACCACAACGGAGATTTTGATGGTTCGTCTGAAGTGGTACCACAGTGGGCAGGCGATGACCAAATACCTGTAATACAAGATGTAAGACACAGCTTCAGAATGATGTAGTAATACAATGGTCAGACACAGAAATAGCTACACACATTCTGGATAGACAGATACCTTTCCAGGGCGATGCACACCATGAAGCAAATGCTGGCCATCAGACTACAGAAGTAAATAAGACTGGATATTAGATAAATGGGGTACCCAGGTTTTGCCACAAAAACGATCATGCAGCAGAACTGAATGATGTCAGAAATGAGAAGGTTGATGACGTAGATCGGAGCGACATTATCCTTTTGCACCTGCAGGAAAACATTGGTTAAAGTTAAGAAAGCAGTTGTAAACATGTTCTGAACTCCTCCTCCCAAATATGTCTGCAGGGTCCAATCATCTTAATTTACATTTTAACTTTACAGTTCATTATTCCTGTAAATGTATAGGTCATTAAAGTACTTCACCCCAGCCCCCTGACATGTGGCCCCCAACTCAGATCAAGATCCTTTACAGACAGACACTTTACACAAATAGATCTCAGTCATAATGTACATACCAGAGAATGAAGAGTATAGATGGCCATGAGGGTCAAAGGAAGTCCAATACTGATGATTATGCATGTCACAACATCTTTGATGAATCCTGCTCGTCCATAGTCATCATAGTATGATGTGTTGTTAATGTAATCATAGTAGGAAGTGTTGTTGATGTGGACATCTCCCATTCTTCAGAGTGAAACCTGTTTAAGAGATCAAGTTATAAAAAGAGACGTGAAACATGTTGTTTAATATCTACCTAACATTGTTCAGTTCACACAAATGCAGTATACATATATAAAATACTCACAAATCAAATAATTTAAAACAAAATGTGTATTGCTTTCAGTATTAAAATTCCTTAATATTTGTTACCCTATCTGCTTATGATATTTAATCAAATACTACACTTTCAGATAGCAGAAGTTCTGGTGATGAAATATTTAACGTGCTGATGTGAGGTCATTACTGCAGCCACAGAACCTCGTCCTTGTTTCAGTAAATTAATATAATGATTAATGTTAATTACATTTGTTTAGGACATTCTGTGCTGATGCTCCACTCCTTGTTGAATGCCCCTCTGCCCTCTGGTTTTGGATGAGACTGACTAATCCACTTGATAAACCATCTGCATTATCTTTTGTGTAAAGATTAATTTTCTTATTTCACTAAACATCTCTAACTGAATCAGTAAATGACTGTAACCTGTCTTGAGTTACATAACATAACCTCAGTCATCGTATTTTCACGACACACAAGACTATTTTGCATATCTAAGCTCATTTTTATTATTATTATTATCATTATTATTATTATTGTTATTATCATTATCATTATTTCCCAAATATCTTTCCGTGAATTAATGATGTTTCAGAACATACATACATACATACAACATTTGTCAGAAATAGCCTTTGTAAGTAGAGGATGGATACCTGACCCGTTCAGACAGATATTTATAAATGATGTTCAGGTTCGGGTCGGGCTCGGTCACATCAGCGTGATAAGGTATTGAACATTTTAAATTTAAAAAAGCTTATTATATAGGTGCACATCTGTGTTAACGTGCTCTTGTTGTCCCGTGTGCTCTGATGAGCTCATCTGTTGACATTTCTGAATGTCTTCCTACAGTTGCTTAATAAAAGCTTTCCACACAAACAAACGTACATGTGTCATTAGCATGAGAAAAATATTAAATTTGAACTGTGTCTGGCTCGGGTCAGGTTCAGACATAAATATCTTAATGCCTGTTGGACGCGGGCCAGGCTCGGACAGGAAAATGCGGCCCTATCCGCGCTCTATTTGTAAGCACGTTTTCGATATATGGACTACATTTCTGAAATATCTACACAGTAGTTCTACTTCTTGTTGTTTAATTTCCCATTAATTGTACATGTTCTATCCCATTTTTCTTCTCAAATTTTCCTTTAGCTAATGTACTTGATTTTGCATCTTTATATCTTTTTTAGCCGGTTTCTTAAACTACATTTTCTGTCTTTGTTACGCAATAACATATCCATAAGGCTTACAATTTAAGGTAAGACAGAGAAAAACCCAAATGAAATATAGTTGGTTTAAACACAGTACAGTCCCCAGCTGTCTGGTTGTTAAAAGTTGCATAATCATTTTCATGACTATTTACAGTGTATTTACCTTTTTAAACAATCTAAACAAAAATACAATAAGTAAATAAATATAATAAAATGTGACAAAATTTACCTTTGACAGCTGCAAGACACTGAATGAGTTCCCTACACCAATGTCTGATGTGTTGTCCTTTACATCCAAACAGTCTGCAATAAATATGGTAAAGTTACACAACATGCAGTACGTTGATAATAATCCACGCCTCCTCTTCGAAGGAAGATTGATGAAATGAGTATGAACATGAAGTAGTGTGGTAAAGGGGGGGGGGGGGGTGTAGTTGTAGTAATCAGCACATGTATGTTAAGTCTGTTTAATATGTTGCTGTTTTGATTGTTTTGATGAGCTTATTGAAGGTTGAAATATCCTCGAACATATAATGCATATAATATATTTACATAAAACATTAAAGAGCAATTTAAACAATTCAAAATATAAACACAGCTAAAATAAAATAAGATATGACATTAAGACAAATATGAGATAGTATTAAGTGATAAAATGAATAGTAAACATATAAATAAAAAATAATCAAAACTGAAATTAAAAAAGCAAAAACGTTTGGCAACAGGTGCAGACATTTCCTTCCTGTTTCCAGCAAATGCACAGCGTCAGTCTTCAGATCTTACACCAGACATGTAAGATCTGAATTATCTTTGAATAACTGATTTGTATGTTTTTGGGAAACAGTGGTGTGCAAGATTAATTAATTATTAAAAGTTATTGGGGTTTTAAAACAGGTGAATTGACAGAGGTTCTCTGTAATAAACTGTATAATTATAGAAGTTAATGCACAGTTACATTTAAGCTGGTCCATTACAATAAAACTAAATTAAATCTATGTATATTTCACATTATTTCAACAGAATTTCAATGATGCAGTTTTTCTTTAATTATCCAGTGTTTGACTACAAAGGCTGCACCTGCTGGAAACAGACAGTAGTACAACATGTATGACTATTACAGTTGTATCAAAAAAGCAAACACAAAGCAATAACATAAACATCAAACCAAACATTTTTATGTAGCTCTTAAAAATGAAAGACCAGACCAAAAGTTTGAAGTTGATTTCATTTATATAGCACTTTTTTGGTGCACAAAGTGCTTCAAAAAGACAAAAACACATGTATACAATACAAGCATAAAACACAAATCTTCTTGGCCTTGTGAACATTAACAGACTTCTTGACTCTGTCACAAACTGGCTCAGTGAATGTGACAAACAGTGATCTGCACCAGATATGTCAGACCAACCTGATCCTCCAGAATTCTGTGAAATGAACACGGCCCCTTAACTCAAAATCTGTGGCAGCTCCACAGAATTTTCACACATTTCGTGTCACCACCACGGAATTCTGTGAGACCAGGCTGGTCAGGCACCACAAAAAAAGGAAGTTGACTAGCAGGCACCCAGATAAGCCCACACTCTATTTTACTTTGTTTTTTCTTGAGAACTCTGTCGACATATGCACACCAAATGGTTTTTACTTCCTCATACCTCTCTACGACTAGGTACCTACAGTATTATCTGTTCTGCTGTTATTCAGAATTACAAGGATGATTTACGGATCGTATAGACCTTTTTCACGGCAGACATATTGACATGTCATAGTAGGAAAAGCACAGGTGTATTCACAACCATTAATGATGGCTGCATTCCACTTAGGAGAGGTCCTGGTATGGTGCATGCTGACTCACTGAAATAGCTTACTGGGACACTTGATGGAATTGAGCCATCGTTATCAATTTCAGCTGTGCTTTTCCTACTATGACAAGTCAAAATGTCTGCTGTGAAAAAGGTCCATTATCAGTGTTCAAAGTTTGGAAACAGATAGTTAAGGAAACTTAAGAAAGCAAAGCTGTCTCTTTCCAGCTCTCAGTGAAGGCGGTCGCTTTTCTCTCCCTCTCCCTCCCAGGCCTACCCTGCTTGCTATCTTGTCTTGTGTTGTCTGTTGTTAACTCTTTAGAGACTCTCCCTGCAAGGCTCTACAAATACCTAAAAATCATGGAATTGATTAACTGGTCTCTTAACGCAATTGACACTGTATTCTCGAGGAGGAGCACTGGTTCGGGTGAGCCAGCATGTCCTGACGGGACGTTTGCTGCGGGGTATACGATGGACGGCTGGGAGAAATGGCGTGTCGTGTGTCTCTCTGCTCTTTCCGTGGAGGACGTTGAGGATATCTACCTATTTGGAACCCTGATAACTGGAATGTTGCTGATTGGAGGATGCTTCGCTCTGGTTTATCGAAAAATTGGAAAGACTTTGGTAGCTGTCCAAAGCCCAAGGAAGCTGCCTGGCCTGACTAAAGCTGTCGAAAAAGCGATCAGTTCGCAAACTGGGACTATTAATCGCGTGATGGAATACAACATGGTAATGACCCGCGGCTTGGATACCATCATGAGGAAGGTCATGGATTTGGAAAGAAAAATTGACCAGTTGAACAGTTGAACAGTTGAACAATAGAATGTATGTCTAAATTAGGGCAGCCATTCGTGTAGACAAAACAAATTTAATCTTTCGGCTCCCTTATCCTGAACGGCCTTGCCGAGGCCGTATCTTGGAACAAACAGTCACCCTGTTGGGGCTCTGCAAGCGAGATGCTCTTGGTTCCTCCCCCGTCTTCCCCACTGCCTGCTGATTGTCGTATCGGTTCTGGACTGTTCAAGGGTGTCACCACGGCAACGTGCTGTGTTATCGCTATAACATTCTGCGGACTGGGTCACTAGTGGGACTGCCAGGCTGTGCGTTTCTCAGCAGGCCAAACTCCCCCAACCTACCCTCTCCCCAGTCCCACGCCTTCGCCGCTAAATGTGCAACTGTACATTTATGTTATGTTATGTTAAATGTGCAACTGTACATTTATGTTATGTTATGTTCAGCAGTGCAAATGTACTGTTTGTGTGCCTATGTGCTGAGGTGTTTTTTCCTGTTCCCACACTATTCTTATCTTTATGAGGATAGTCTGAGAGTTGCTTTTTTTTCCCCTCTCCTCTCCTTCATGTCATGCTGTATCTGTCCCTGCTATGTTATGTTATGTATGTGATTATTATTATTATTCAGGTCAACTAATAAGCAAAATACCAGTGCAACAGTGCAAATATACTGTTTGCGTGCTTTAAATGTGCTCCTGCGAGAGTTGTGTTGAATGTTTTGGATGTAAAGCGCTTTGAGCTGCACTCTATGTATGAAAGGCGCTATACAAATAAAGCTATGTTATGTTATGTTAAAAGTCCCTTGCCAAGTTATTATTTTTTATAGAGGAGCAATAGAAAGCATCCTGACTGGAAACATTACAACCTGGAATGTTATTTAATGTAATTTAAAAATGATTATTCTATTTTCATTTATTTTATTCTCCCTTACTGTTTTAAAACACTTTGAACTGCGTCTGTGTTTGAGATGTGCTGTCCAAACATAGCTGCCATGCCTTGCTTTAATGTACAATTCCGGCGCAAAACGAACCTAGGGGTTAATAACAGATGTGTACCCACTTGATCGTTCTCTGGGACATGATTTCATGTTAATCGAATGTGTTTGTAGCTTGAAACAAGCTAGCGCGGACCGCTGATTAGCTTACAACGCTAGTATTCGGGGCACAGGGAAAGTAAAAACAAATTGCTATTTTATACCACTAAAAAGGCTCAAAATATCACCACACTTCAACGGTAGGTAGACAGTAGCTCCCAAGACGACGACCGCCCGTACACGAGAACGCGACTGTCTTTATAATCTATCTTTTTAATAAACTGTCTGTACACGTCCAAAGTTCTCAATGCCAGAGGCGGTGTCAGCCGATTTTGCCGGGGCTACAGCCCCGAATGTTTTATGAATGTTCTCTCTCTCTCTCTTTTTTTTAATATTATTATAGTATCCTATAATAGAATTAAAAAGCCCGAGAATGGCACATGAAAATTAAGAAGAAAAGTATTTTCCAACGCACTTGCAGTTCTTACGTTCTTAAATTTTTTCATGTAGAACTCATGGTTGAACTGTAACTTTGTCCAGTTTATTTTTCTGAGGCGAATACAACGGGCAGCTACCTGCGGGGTCCGCTCATGCTGTATTTGTTGCTATCACCTAGCAACTGTCTCTACGTGAGGAAAGCTCTGTGAAAGGTTTAATTTTCGGAGGAATCATAGCCAAATCAGTATAATACATTGATGGTACTAACGCAACGTTTAGGAGCGCAATACTAATGATTTAGTTTGAAGTTCCTGTGACTTGACGTTTCCAGTCTACGGTTCAGACTCAAACACACGGAGCTCTGAAGCAGACCTGTGCATCGCTTAGTGTCCACTCTCTCTGTAAAAAGCTGTGCAGCTTCAGGTTTATAAAGGACGCGCTCTGCTGTCAACATGCTGCAGCAGATGTGTCCCGTTTGAGCTCAAAATGGCGGCCGTCAGATCCTTAAAATTACCATTACTCCTTTGTATTCCTCCTAGACCAGGAATACTGGTGCCTATTACATGTTTTGGCCATTTAATATTCTAATTAGCATATTTGCATGATAGATAAGTGATTACAAGTACAATTATATATTAAAGCAATTGGTTACAAGCATATTTATGTGAAAAATAAGGATGAATACAATTACATGCAATTTAATAATACAATTTCCCTTAAGTAATTGCATATTTCTCCTTTCTCATGTCGTTTGAATAAATTCATTAGAACTGTGTGGTACTGTAAAATTAGTCAAAACAGGGCTGCCATGTGAAGGCTCAGTAACGCTAACCCCTTTTATTTTTTGTGTTTTATTTTTTTTTACAGATTTTTTGGATGGAAGGACCTTTGCTATAACCAGTGGTGGAGGGAGTACTGAATATTTGCATATTACCATTTTACAGTTTTTTCCAACTGCTTACACACGTTTTCAAAACTATGTCTCCTTTTTTCAAAACTCTACACACAATTCCCAAAACTGCACGCACAAAATGCAAAATGCCTCACATCTCCTTCAAAATGAAATAATTCATTCAACATACCATAAACACATCTCAAAATGAAGCATTTGCATCAAACGACAAACACTTTTTTCATAATAGTACATTTTTGGATATACCATGTATACACTGTTGTTCTAAATCTACAGCTCTTTTGTCTTTCATAGGCCTATATCTACATTTACAATGTTCTAGAGAGAAAGTCATCTGCTGAGAGGGGTTGAAAAGTGCACTGTAAACAACAATGGAATGTTACAGTAAAACAGAAAATATTTATTCAAGAGTAGCACAGTGTTGTATACAGTAGCATGAAACAAGAAAACAAGGTATGATTTTTAGAATAAAGAATATGTGTGTGTGTTGTGTGTTGTGGTGGGGGGGTGGTGGTGGGGAATTGTATGCACAAACAAAGTCTGATTGATTAGTAATGCTGAAATAGTCATTAGACAGTTGCATGCAGTATGGACGCCATTGTAAAGCTACTCAAGATGGGCTTCTCTCATTGGTCAATCCGTGGTTGATCACATGATGAATAAGTGTGGCCCTGATCTCATCAGAGATGGCTCTCCTTCTTTCCCTCCTCCTCCTCCTCCTCCTCCTCCTCCTCCTCCTCCTCATTGTCGTCCCCTGTGTGTCCCTCCTCCTCCTCTTGCTCTCTGTCTATTGTTGGCATCCATTGTTCAAAACAGGTAATCTGACCTTTGACCTTGTCGTGGTGGGGGGGAATTGTATGCACAAACAAAGTCTGATTGATTAGTAATGCTGAAATAGTCATTAGATAGTTGCATGCAGTATGGATGCAATTGTAAAGCTACTCAAGATGGGCTTTTCTCATGGTCAATCCGTGGTTGAATCTCCTCCTTCTTCCTCCTCCTCCTCCTCCTCCTCCTCCTCCTCCTCCTCCTCCTCGTTGTCGTCCCCTGTCTCTCCCTCCTCCTCCCCTTTCTCTCTGTCTATTGTTGGCATCCATTATTCAAAACAGGTAATCTGACCTCTGTATAGGCCTATACTAAAGCAGTGATTGGTTAGTGTTCAGTTATGACATAATGTGTTTGCACATGTGAGGAGTGTGTGTGTGCCCTGGTAAATAAGTGTAGCATTTTGATTGGTTGTGTTTAGAAAAGGAAAGCAAGTCACTTCCTGTTAGATTGTTGTGTCTTAGGTAGAGAATTGTGTGTAGTGTTTTTAAAAAAGTGTTTTATGCAATTGAAAACTGAGTGAAAGGCTGAGAAATAGCTTCTGGTTTTGGAGATTTGCTGTGTAGTTTTGCACTTTGAGTGAGAGGTTTCAAAAATCGTGTGACATGGAAAGATTTTGTGTGTAAGCATTTGAAAAACTGTAAATGGTAATATGCAAATAAGAAAAAAAGTTGGTTAGTTCGTTAGTTTGCACCTTGGTCAGTGAGGGCACTGTGTCTAGCGACCCGTGATTTACAAAGGGGTGGTTCAGTTATTTTGATGCTGAACTTCGACAGTATCCATACTGTCCACTACCACAAACAAGGCCTGGCTTTTAAAAAAAGTTCCTATCCTAACCAGCATAAAACGGAAATATGTTGTTAGAATCGGAATGCGGTTGGTTTTATTCATGGATGTATTTTAAGCCAGTTTTATTTCCTTTAACCATGGGAGCGTAAGCAAATAAAGTGTGTGAAGCAGTGGAAAAGGGGGAGCGGATGTGAAGAGGTCCAGCTAAATAAATAAGATAGGAATGCGTGTTACGAAGCTTGACGGAGAAGTAAACGACGCTGTGGAGAGAAATAGATGGCAACTATGATTTAAAAACGGGAATAATAAAAAAACAAACATTTTCATTTTCACTTTTACAGGAGACTATATTACCGAGGGTCAGCGGCGCTGCGCCCAGGCTCTCCAACACCGGAGCTGTCTTGGAAGCCGATGATGGATCGGCGGTGCCCCATATCTATGGCAACCAAACTTCACCAGTGAGACAAACTTGTGATGGTCAGGAAGACGTTTTGGCAGGGAGAAAAACTAATCAAAAAATGTAACGGAACGTTGTAGAAATGTAGTGGAGTAGAAAGTATAGATAATTGTTGCAAAATGTAACAAAGTAAAAGTCAGAAGTATGCACTATTGATTCTACTTGAGTAAAGTACAGATACCTGTAAAAGGTACTTAAGTACAAAGTATTTGTACTTCGTTACATTCCACCACTGACTATAACCATCAAAAACGACTTTATGGCTTTAATGGCGTATGGTAAAGTCTGCATATTGCACCGTAACTGTCATTGGCACCGTAACTGTCACCCTTTTTCCATGCCAAGCTGTGAACCAGGGAGACACCGTCAAGAACATAATGCTCAGTTGGTGGGATGGAATCCAGGACAGTTTTGTTAGATTTCTTGCTTAAGAACTCAGTGACTGCTTGTGCCAGTTGGGGCTTGTTGGCTTTACAGAAGATTTCCTTGCCTTGGAACAGGGCTGCAGGCAGGGGCAGATTGGCCATCTGGCAACTCTGGCAAGTGCCAGAGGGGCCGGACCGTTTTTTTTAATGTGGGCCGCTCAGATTTTTTTTTTTTAACATACAAATAAATTGTCTTTACAGGCCGACAGCGCAGAGTACTGGTTTTTATCACTTGCATGATTTCACTATGGTTATAATATTAATAATATTAAAAATAATAAATATTAAGCATTTGGCCAGTCTGCAACGGCCGGGCTGGTCCGAAGTTACTCAAATTGGGACATTCAGTCAAAATCAAGCAGTGAGAAGCTGCTGCTGACGGGGAGAGAGCTCCGCTGGAGCTCTGACTGCTGTCCGTCCGCGCGGCCGTCTGACGGCATCAGTATTAAATTGAGACAGTTTCATTACCGGTTAAAAACGTCTCGTTAACATGTTAAATAGTAGCTTAGTCCAGTTCAGTGTTTTGGTACAGTTGGTTTTAACACCTGATGCGAAGTGTAGGCCTATAGGAGGACACATGAAAACCCTGAACAAGCAGCGTCGCTCTGCTCCGTCTTTCTGCTGTGCCCCATTCACGTAGTGTCACGTTTTACACTATGTAGGTTAAACTCTGCAATTAATCCGCGGTACACATGTATGCATGAACTGTGGTGGTCCACTGTAGTCTCAACATCACTGATCATTTTGATCAATAGAATATAGAAAACATTACACTTCATAACGTTTTGTATCCATAACATTATGTTATTGTACAATTTAGCAGTAAAAGCAGTAGCCTCCAGGGGCGGACTGGGACCAAAATTCAGCCCTGGCACTGTAGTCACACCAGCCCACATTACCATGCAGCCCCACCCACGGACACGTGCATTCACTAATTACATTTGTGTACAGATAGTGAAATAATATAAGCAGTACCTTATGTAACAGATTTTTAAAC
Source organism: Sander lucioperca (assembly GCF_008315115.2). NCBI lineage: Eukaryota > Metazoa > Chordata > Actinopteri > Perciformes > Percidae > Sander > Sander lucioperca. Next base: position 4,003,720 of record NC_050187.1, read on the forward strand.
ATTTAATGTAAGTAACTGGCAAACAATGCTTACTACTTTTTAAAGAGCAGACGTTTATAACAAATGTACACATACTGTCTGTCTGTTGATGCCGTTTGTGCTCAGAATTGGCCTTTGGAGAACACATAAAGCAAGGGGGGTCTGGTCTCCCCCAGGAAATTTTGAGGGTAAAAGACTTAAATTCCTGCATTCTGATAAATTTGTGGGCACCAATTTATGGTAATAATGTCTATATTTATGGCAAGGAAATCACAAAATTCTGGTGGCAGGCAACAATTTAAAATACTAAATATAATGGAATATTATTATATTCAGTAGTCCAGTAAGGGGGCTTTCACATCCGGGACATGGGCAGGATACGACAACACTTTACCCCAAGGTCCAGTTGTTTAATTAGCATGAACAGGGCTTCATGGTCACTTTTTTTCCCCAAGGAGCACGTTTTGCTCCCAAGTTGGGAGACCCTGGCTGCAGGAAATGAGCAAAGGTCATAGCTCATTACCTCTTCCAGTGAAAACCATCCTGGATGGAATCCAGGACAGTTTAGTTAGATTTCTTGCTTGAGAACTCAGTGACTGCCTGTGGTAGTTGGGGCTTGTTGGCTTTACAGAAGATTTCCTTGCCTTTGAACAGGGCTGCAGGAAATGCGCAGTACTCATAGCTCATTACATCTTGATCAGGAACCTTTGGAACAGCAAAGCAGGATGAATGGTTCGATCTTGGGCAACTTTGATGGTGGAGTCAGGTTTTTGCCCGTTCTTTCCGTTTGAAGGATATTCCAAAATGGGTTTTCCAATCATCTCTTAAATGATCTCATTGCCAACAGTCTCAAACTCATGCACATTCACCTCCTCTTTGGCAACAACACCAGTTAGAATGTTTCTCAGAGATGGGTCTGGAGAGAATGGTGTGCAAATGCTAAGCTTTTCCTTGATCTTTTCTAGATCAGAGTGATCTCTTTTCATCCTTGCTTCTGAGGATTCTCGGTGCTGCTCGCTGGTCGTGTAGGTGAGGTCATTGAATTCCTGCATGGCGTTGTTGTATTCAGATGTGATGGGTGTAGACATGGTCCACAATGCTCGCATTTCTTCAGTAATTTTTTCAAGGATCGCATCAATGTCTGCTCGATGACAAGGTCAGAGCTAAGGCCTGCCCAGTACTCGTTAAATAACTTTTACATTTAATGTCAAGTCTGTGTTTTAGCAAAAAAAGGGTATGTGTCCAAAAACATGGCATATACATGACATAGGCTAAACCGTTTACATGTCTGGTTCACCCCAAACAACCTTACAGTAATCTCAAAAAATCATGTATTCCATAAGTATGTAATCATGTCAGTGCAAATTAGACAAGTCCAATGGATTCATAGACCCAAACAACATGGGGTTAGACACCAAGATTACTTGGCTAGTTCAAATATTGAAGGACTTAGGATTTTTTAAGGGCGTCCTGCCCATCTTGGACGCCATCTTTAAAATAACACCTTTCTAGTGGTCAAACTTTGGTAAACTTTTAGTATGTTATTAAGGACACCTAATATTACAAAAACCAGCTGAGAAACCTTTTCTTAGGATTGTTTTAGGGTTATGTGTTTTTTTTTTCATATATGCAGCCGCCTATGTGTAGATATTTCAGGAATGTAGTCCATATATCGAAAACGTGCTTACAAAGGCTATTTCTTACAAATGTTGTATGTGTGTACATGTGTGTGTGTGTATGTGTGTATGTATGTATGTATGTATGTATGTATGTGTGTGTGTGTGTGTGTGTGTGTGTGTGTCTGTGTGTATGTATGTATGTATGTATGTGTGTGTATGTGTGTATGTATGTATGTATGTATGTATGTATGTGTGTGTGTGTGTGTGTGTGTGTGTGTGTGTCTGTGTGTATGTATGTATGTATGTATGTGTGTGTATGTGTGTATGTATGTATGTATGTATGTATGTGTGTGTGTGTATGTATATATGTATGTATGTATGTGTGTATGTGTGTATGTGTGTGTGTGTGTGTATGTATGTATGTATCGTATGTATGTATGTGTGTGTGTATATGTGTGTATGTATGTATGCATGTATGTATGTGTGTGTGTGTGTGTGTGTGTGTGTGTATGTATGTATGTATGTATGTATGTGTGTGTGTGTGTGTGTGTGTGTTTGTGTGTGTGTGTGTGTGTGTGTGTGTGTGTGTGTATGTATGTGTGTGTGTGTTTGTGTGTGTATGTATGTATGTATGTATGTGTGTGTGTGTGTGTGTGTTTGTGTGTGTATGTATGTATGTATGTATGTACATACGTATGTATGTATGTGTGTTCTGAAACATAATTAATTCACGGAAAGATATTTGGGAAATTATGAGGATGATAATAATAATGAGCTTAGATATGCAAAATAGTTTTGTGTGTCGTGAAGATACGATGACTGAGGTTATGTTATGTAACAGACAGAGTTCAAGACAGGTTACAGTCATTTACTGAATCAGTTAGAGATGTTTAGTGAAATAAGAAAATTAATCTTTACACAAAAGATAATGCAGATGGTTTATCAAGTGGATTAGTCAGTCTCATCCAAAACCAGAGGGCAGAGGGGCATTCAACAAGTAGTGGAGCATCAACACAGAATGTCCTAAACAAATGTAATTAATCATTATTAGTGCTGTCAGTTAAATGTGTTATTAACGGCGTTAACGCGAACCCATTTTAACGGCGTAAATTTTTTTATCGCGAGATTAACGTTCTTTTTGGCCTAGCAAACTTTGTAGTTTTTTTCACATGCTGTTGCAACAACTAGTAACGTTAGAAAACCTACAACACCACACCGGATCTAGCTAGACCGGAAACTAAACAACAGGCACGCCGCACACACTTGTTTGGGCTTGTGGGCAAAGAGTAGTACATACCTGCAAAAAATCGCTTTTCGGCGAAAATCGCCGTTTTGAATGGGAAAATGTCACCCACGTGAATCGTGTAGATCCGAAGTGGGGTGCTAATACAGCACCGGTGCAATATTGCTGCACGGGACGCTAGTCAACACTACACTTAGCAGAAGGTAACGTATGTGTCTGTATTTCACTGGAGAGGATTCTAACACCAGACTGTAGCTGCCGTTGTCTGAAAAACAGACTCAGCCTCGCCTCCCCAGCCTCGTGGTGCATTCAAAGTTATTGTAAAATACCCTTTTCCAATCCAGTGGTTGTTTTCGCCGTTTTGTTTTTGCCGTTTTTCTTTTAGATCAACTTTTTATTGTTTTATATTTTTGAACATACAGAACAGACAAAAACAGTTGAACAAGGTGCTCCTTTTTTAAATATATATATGTATATAAATCTTTCGGTTCAGGCACCGTTTTAAAAGTATCGTATCATGTTGATAAGAGCATTAAAACCAACTGCCTCTTTGCTCGTTTGAAAGCCATGATGTCTCTCTCTCTCTCATGGGTGGGCCAAATTCTTTGGGTGGGCAAAGCAGAGAAAGGGGAGGTAACCTTTCCCCTTATGACGTCATAAAGGGAAGATTCCAGATCGGAAAGGCAGATCAGGATACCCAGGGCTCGGTTTACACCTATCACCATTTCTAGCCACTGGGGGACCATAGACAGGCTGGGGGAACTCATATTAATGTTAAAAAACCTCATAAAGTGACATTTTCATGCCATGGGAATTTGAATACTGAAAGCAATACACATTTTGTTTAAAATTGATATGATATGATATAATATGATATGATTTGTGAGTATTCTGTATGTATACTGCATTTGTGTGAACTGAACAATGTTAGGTAGATATTAAACAACATGTTTCACGTCTCTTTTTATAACCTGATCTCTTAAACAGGTTTCACTCTGAAGAATGGAAGATGTCCACGTCAACAACACATCACACTATGTCTACATTAACAACACATCACACTACGATTACTTTAACAACACATCACGCTATGATGACGATAGACGAGCAGGATTCATCAAAGATGTTGTAACATGCATAATCATCTTTATTGGACTTCCTTTGGCCCTTATGGCCATCTATGCTCTTCATTCTCTGGTACGTACATTATTACTGAGATCCCTAGAGTTGAGGGCCACATGTCAGGGGGCTGGGGTGAAGTACTTTAATGACCTATACATTTACAGGAATAATGAACTGCATAGTGAAAATGTAAATTAAGATGATTGGACCCTGCAGACATATTTGGGAGGAGTTCAGAACATGTTTACAACTGCTTTCTTTACTTTAACCAATGTTTTCCTGCAGGTGCGAAAGGATAATGTCGCTCCGATCTACGTCATCAATCTTCTCATTTCTGACATCATTCAGTTCTGCTGCATGATCGGTTTTGTGGCAAAACCTAAGGACCTTGATATTGTCTATGGTATTTACTTAGTCTGACGGCCATCATTTGCTTCATGGTGTGCATCGCCCTGGAAAGGTATCTCTCTATCCAGAATGTGTGTAACTATTTCTGTGTCTGACCATTGTATTACTACATCATTCTGAAGCTGTGTCTTACATCTTGTATTACAGGTATTTGGTCATCGCCTGCCCACTGTGGTACCACTTCAGACGAAGCATCAAGATCTCCGTTGTGGTCTGTGTCCTGGTCTGGATCTTTTCTCCCGTCTATCTCATCACTCTGGTTTTCTGTCGTTTTTTAGGGTTCATAGTCATTATACATACATACATATTTGTCCTCCTTCCCCTCCCACTGCTCATATTCTTCCTGGTTGGGACCCTCAAAGCCCTGTCTGCTTCCATCTCAGTTCCCGCTGATGAAAAACATCGAATTGTGGCAATGTTGGTCATGGTGCTGCTTATTTACACGCTGCTGTTCCTGCCCAGACCCATAATGTTTCTGAAAGAGGGAAACAGATTTAACTTCCTCAGGGTCCTGTTTAATGTGTTTCTTAGGTTGAGTCCTCTTGCAGACTTAGTTCTGTATGTTTTCATGAGGAAAGGGGTCATAGACAAGTTTTTGGCCTCTGTGTGTTGTTGCAGAATGGACAACAATGATTTCAGCAGTTTAACAGTATGAGTGATGACAACGTGTTATCCGGAAATTTATCTGAATGCAGGTATGCAATAACCCTGGGGGAGGACACCCAGACCCTCCACTATAACATGCCCCCCCCCAAAAGGCAGATTCTAGCCCATATATATAGGCCAATGTATTTATATATTGGCGGGTATACAGTACAGTATACCCGCTACAATCCATTAGACTACACCACCAGGGGCGTTTCTAGGACTTGTGGAGGTTCGGGGCTTAGCCTGGACCCATTTAAATAAACTGAATGCAGTGCAAAACGGTGATTGGCTTGCCCAGCTGTTAATAACCAGTGTATGTTCATTTCAGCTGGCCAGTTTGTAGATGTAATTTAGATGGCGCCAACATTTGGCCTAATCATAACTGGCCTGCCAACCCAAAGGCCAAGGTTTTGTTTCCAGATCTGTGTGGTGACTGATGATGAAAATGTTGAGCATTAAACACTTCATTTCCTGCATTCTGGTGAATTTTTATGCTCCTATTTCTACCCTTTTTTGAATGTATAAGCTGGAAATATCTTTATGTAAAGGGAAACATAGATTACAATCCTAATATAATAACATAATGGAAAATATTGCAGTAAGGCTCTGAGGCATTCTGTATTGCTTTCATCTATTTATTCTCCTGTAGATCAGCTTTTCTAATTATATCTGAGTCAGCACACATGTAGCCTAGGCAGCATTTACTCCTCCCTCCTCTTTTGCATCTTTTGTTGGGGAAGTAACCTCCTTAAATGTGCATATGACAATTATTCACCTCAATGATACATTATTCATTTTAATGTATTAATAAACTCCTGGACTGTAATATTTCAGATGTTTGAGCAAGATTTCTGCTCATGTCCAAAACTTTGTGCATATTGAAAATATAACTCATCCCATCTGTGTTTGCTGAGATTTGGAGGAGTGATATTTTGAGAAAAATAAAGTGATAATAGGCTATTACAAGAATAAGGTCATTATATTTCAGAAAATAATCTACCTGCACCATAGCCTGCTGTGCAATACGTGATTGCTCTGCTGATACGGTAGATCTCAGACCTTCTGACAGACTCGAGCCCCGTTTGGGTCTCTGGTCTCTGAATGAGACAAAGTTTAGGGGAGTGGCTGTACGCTGCTCTACATCGGAGGTGGAAAACCGAAACTATGGCAGAAATACATGGAGCACAAACGGGACACATCTGCTGCAGCATGTTGACAGCAGAGCGCGTCCATAAACCTGAAGCTGCACAGCTTTTTACAGAGAGAGTGGACACTAAGCGACGCACAGGTCTGCTTCAGAGCTCCGTGTGTTTGAGTCTGAACCGTAGACTGGAAATGTCACGTCACAGGAACTTCAAACTGAATCATTAGTATTGCGCTCCTAAACATTGCGTTAGTGGCATCAATGCATTAGACTGATTTGGCTATGATTCCTCCGAAAATTAAACCTTTCACAGAGCAGACAAAGTTACAGTTCAACCATGAGTTCTACAAAATATATATATATATATATATATATATATATATATATATATAAAAGCTATCAGGTCATCCTTAAATCCATCTTACAAACCTTAATAAAGTCCATCTCTTCTTTTCAGCGGCCCTGGATTCATGCACAGCTTACGTGCAAACGTGTATTAATGTGAATAAACTTGCATTAAGATAATTTTACTATATGTTCAAGAAGACGGCGCTGCAACCTCCACTCATAAACTTTGTTTCAACTTTTAAGCATTAAATCTTCAAAATATACGGTCATGCGACACGATTGAAAGCTTAGCCTCTCATGATTCAATTAAGCCCACGCACAAAGCATACGATGATTTATACAACTGTAATAAAGTTGCTATGACACTGAATTACGACACAATTTTGACACTTTATAGACTGAATTACAACGGAAACTTCAAACAATATTTCACTTCCGGGCTTTTTCTCGCGTCTGACTCCTCATACGCGGTTGTCTGTACCCGATCTGTGCTGCCGGCACGATCCGTCATGCGCATGTATGACTTGGACGGAAAAAAAACTCCATTCTACCCTCTGTAACTCTGTGTCAGTAAGGCCTAGAATCACCCTGAAAACTTGAGAGTGTTACCTTTCCAATGATATCTGGCACATCCCTGATTGTCAAAGTATATGGGAGCTGTACCACTTTTAATTTGGGTATGCCGTTTAGACCAAAAAGCATGGAATTTTAGCCATTCCATAACAGGTTTTAACATGCATCTGCTGATTACTACTTGTGGTGTTTTTCAACTACAACCCCCCCCCACACTGCTTTATGTTCATACTGATTTTATCTCTCTTCCTTCGAAGAGGAGGCGTGGATTATTATCAACCTACTGCATGTTGTGTAACTTTACCATATTTATTGCAGACTGTTTGGATGTAAAGGACAACACATCAGACATTGGTGTAGGGAACTCATTCGGTGTCTTGCAGCTGTCAAAGGTAAATTTTGTCACATTTTGTTGTACTTATTTTATAATTATTAATAAATTGTTTAAAAAGGTAAATACACTGTAAATAGTCATGAAAATGATTATGCAACCTTTAACAAGCAGACAGCTGGGGACTGTACTGTGTTTAAACCAACTATATTTCATTTGGGTTTTTCCCTGTCTTACCTTAAATTGTAAGCCTTATGGATATGTTATTGTGTAACAAAGACAGAAAAATGTAGTTTAAGAAATCGGCTAAAAAAGATATAAGGATGCAAAATCAAGTACATTAGTTGAAGCAAAAATGAGAGAAGAAATATGGGATAGAGCATTCACAATTAATGGGAAATTAAACAACAAGAAGTAGAAATGTAGTCCATATATCGAAAACGTGCTTACAAATAGAGTGCGGATACACCTACATAATAAGCTGTTTTAAATTTAAAATGTTCAATGCCTTATCGCACTGATGTGAACGAGCCCGACCCGAACCTGAACATCATTTCTAAATATCTGTCCGAACCCAGCCCAGCCCATCGGGTCCCATCGGGCCATCCTCTACTTACAAAGGCTGTTTCTTACAAATGTTGTATGTATGTATGTATGTATGTACGTTCTGAAACATCATTAATTTACGGAAAGATATTTAGGAAATAATGATAATAACAATAATAATAATAATAATAATAATAATAATAATGAGCTTAGATATGCAAAACAGTTTTGTATGTCATGAAAATACAATGACTGAGGTTATGTTATGTAACTCAAGACAGGTTACAGTCATTTACTGATTCAGTTAGAGATGTTTAGTGAAATAAGAAAATTAATCTTTACACAAAAGATAATGCAGATGGTTTATCAAGTGGATTAGTCAGTCTCATCCAAAACCAGAGGGCAGAGGGGCATTCAACAAGGAGTGGAGCATCAGCACAGAATGTCCTAAACAAATGTAATTAACATTAATCATTATATTAAATTACTGAAACACGGACGAGGTTCTGTGGCTGCAGTAATGACCTCACATCAGCACGTTATATATTTCATCACCAGAACTTGTGCTATCTGAAACTGTAGTATTTGATTGATTTTTTTTAAATGATTTGATTTGTGAGTATTTTATATATGTATACTGAATTTGTGTGAACTGAATAATGTTAGGTAGATATTAAACAACATGTTTCACGTCTCTTTTTATAACTTGATCTCTTAAACAGTTTTCACTCTGAACAATGGGAGATGACCACATTAACGACACATCACGCTATGATCACATTAACAACACATCACAGTATTATGACTACTATAGAGGACCATTTTTCATCAGACATGTTGCAACATACATAATCATCAGTATTGGACTTCCTTTGACCCTCGTGGCCATCTATGCTCTTCATTCTCTGGTACGTACATTATGACTGAGATCTATTTGTGTAAAGTGTCTGTCTGTAAAGGATCTTGATCTGAGTTGGGGGCCACATGTCAGGGGGCTGGGGTGAAGTATTTTAATGACCTATACGTTTACAGGAATAACGAACTGCAAAGTTAAAATGTAAATTAAGATGATTGGACCCTGCAGACATATTTGGGAGGAGGAGTTCAGAACATGTTTACAACTGCTTTCTTAACTTTAACCAATGTTTTCCTGCAGGTGCGAAAGGATAATGTCGCTCCGATCTACGTCATCAACCTTCTCATTTCTGACATCATTCAGTTCTGCTGCATGATCGTTTATGTGGCAAAACCTGGGTACCACATTTATCTAATATCCGATCTTATTTACTTCTGTAGTCTGATGGTCAGTGTTGGCTTCATGGTGTGCATCGCCCTGGAAAGGTATCTGTCTATCCAGAATGTGTGTAACTATTTCTGTGTCTGACCATTGTATTACTACATCATTCTGAAGCTGTGTCTTACATCTTGTATTACAGGTATTTGGTCATCGCCTGCCCACTGTGGTACCGCTTCAGACGATCCATCAAGATCTCCATTGTGGTCTGTGTCCTGGTCTGGATCTTTTCTCCCATCTATTGCTTCTGTTTTTTATTTATTAATTTTTCAGACATTTCACTAACCATTACAACCATATTTGTCCTCCTTCCCCTCCCACTGCTCATATTCTTCCTGGTTGGGACCCTCAAAGCCCTGTCTGCTTCCATCTCAGTTCCCGCTGATGAAAAACGTCGAATTGTGGCAATGTTGGTCATGGTGCTGCTTATTTACACGCTGCTGTTCCTGCCCGGACCCATATTGTTTCTGAAAGAGGGAAACAGATTTAACTTCCTCAGGGTCCTGTTTAATGTGTTTCTTAGGTTGAGTCCTCTTGCAGACTTAGTTCTGTATGTTTTCATGAGGAAAGGGGTCATAGACAAGTTTTTGGCCCCTGTGTGTTGTTGCATAATGGACAGCAATGACGACAGCAGTTTAACAGTATGAATGATGACAACATGTCCACAGTCAGCTTCATGTAGGCAGAGAAAGAGGGAGAGAGAGAGAGAGAGAGAGAGAGAGAGAGAGAGAGAGAGAGAGAAAGGGGAGAAACAGAAGGAGACATGTAGGCAAATACAAAGACTAGAGACAACACAGATTCTGTCTTCTACTAACATGGTTTCCAATAAGACAGCTAACTGTTACTACTATAATAATACTATAAAATATTGTCTTGACTGTACTGTGGGAGTTCTACTTGCTGGGAATGTTTTGGTAAACTTGTCCTGTTTCACTGTGATGGCTTCAACAAAATGTCAATCAAATATGCTTGTATTAGTTTGTTAGTCTATGTAATGTCTATCATTATTATACATGGTGACCTGTGGTGACTGTGAAACAGCGACCGCTCATACAACAAAGACAATTACATAAAGCCTAAAAAGGCTTAAATATATGAAACAAATAAAACAGAAAATGGGACAATTTAAAGATAAAGAGTTCAAAGATGGGCAGATCAAGCACAATCATCACAGTGATGACTGTAGCACACCCCAAACACACACCTAACGCCAAACGGCACTTCTGATTCATAACTTAGTAACTTTATAATAATAACTAGTAGAAACATACCGTCTTTTGGAGTTAAAAGCTAACAGTCGCCCCGTTCTGCTGATGTCTTTGGTGTCTTCCTAGCCCTTACAGAAGGTTTTGTATCCAGCCTAGAAGTCCAGAGATTTTCGGGGTCAATTAATCCATACTGTTACATCCAAGATTGATACACTGTATGTAAGAAATGTAAATAGTTTGTCCTTTATATAGGAGTTTTAATGTTCAATATGTTTATTTTTGCACTGGATGACTCCAAATATATAGGAGAACTGATTTTAGACAACACAAATGCTTGTGTAGCATTGCTGTGTGTGATATCAATAAATATGACATTATCATGTTTTGAGCATAGGCATAAGTGAATGTCATGAGGACAAAAGCGTCTGGACTTTTTTTTGAAAAAATGTAGATATTTTGTCCACTGTATAAGTTACAATGTTTATTTTTTCACTGTTTGACTCCTAATACATATGAGAAGTGTTTTAGACAGGAGATTGGCTAAGCTTGTATTGCTGTGTGTGTGATATCAATACATATCTGTGAGATTCATGTTCCGTTTTATTTATTTATTTGTCTTTATGGTCCTACAACCTTTTTTAACATTCAAGTGACCTCACTGCAGCCCAAATATTCTAATAGCCCAGTTTCTTTCTGAAAAGAAATGATTTTCATAGATTGACTTTGGACAACAGGGTTGATGTTTTACAAGCTTTTATAGAAAATAAAACCAGACGGACCAGAGGTTGTCAAAAATCCTTCAGGGCTTAATGTCTTTTATATGTAGGATTAAACATTTGGTGCCCCCCCCTGTGCTAGTATAAAAAAGGCAGTGCCAGCTGAATAATTAAAAAGATAAATACATACAGATGAATTGCTAAGAAACTTCTGCACACTGTCTAACTTGCAGAGATACTGTAGATTTAGTAGCTGGCAACGTTTTGGTACTAAACCTTCATCAGGCAAATGGTATTATTTACTGAGCCAAAAGCCATCTTTTGTAGGAGGGGATTGTGGGTTTGCACCAATCACCTTCTCTTTGCAACTTATGACCCACTCGTCCCTCTCCGACGCACCTGTCTCATGATATATATGTGTGAAGTATTTTTCTGTTCATATTAACTGAAATTTTCATGAAGACACACGGTAGAGTGAACCTAAGTGATGAAGAGAAAAACTGACTTGTGTTTGAAGACCAGCTTGTGTTTTTTTACAACTTCAGGCACCTTGTATTGGTTTTAACATTCAGCCAAGTTGGTTTGCATTTAGAGTTTATCAGATCCATGTCTTTGTCTTCTGGGTGTGATGTGTTTTTATTTATTTTTTTGCCAAACAGCACCTCGTTTAGCAGCTTTTTAAACACAACTGTGATGAGATTATGGCCGATAACAAATATGAACAATCACTGTTTGTGCTGGATTTATATCAAAAATAGTCTATCACTGAACATGATGAAAAATAAAACTCTCTTCCATATCACGTATTTAATCTCAAACTGTTTGACTCCATCTTTGACCTCCTATCAATCAGAGGCCAGGCCTCTAAATTATATATTTGATTTCTCTTGTAGCTAAAGTTTTTTCACACTGCAACCAAATGTTTTTTCTTCTATGATAGGTGATGATGATAGATGACTTTGTGGGTCTGCTTCTAATCCTCCACGGTCCTCTCCGTCAGCTTCTGTTTCCATCTGTTGAGGCTCGGCCTCTCTGCTCTCCCCAGTTTGGCTCTGATGGAGCTGTGACGACTGAATATTCTCTTCGTCATTTTCACTCTCAGATGCTTTGGCATTTCCCTTATGACTGGTCCAGAGTTCCTCCTGCTCCTCTTTAATGTCTGGGCTCTCTGGGTCCTCCTGGTCTAGACTGTGGCTCAACTCTGAGGGAACATCTGCAGGGAACATTGAAACCCTGAGGCTCTGCAGCCCAGCCTTGCGATGGACGACCAGCTGGACCTTCAACCACTTGCTGAGTTGAATTGACCAACCCCCTAAAAACAATAGGCTTGTTCGAGATAAACTGCGCCTTGCCTGTAAAGTGGACGAGAGGGGCAGGAGTTGGCCGGGCCTCCGACTGGACACAAGGGGCGGGGGGGGCCTGAGTTTGTAGGTGAGGTAGTCTGTGTGATGTGGACTAGGGGTCAGTGCTAGTTGGAGCTGCACCCGTAGACTTGTTCCCTTCTCTTTTATATATGTGCAAAAAGACATTAAAATGCTTTTAAAATGAACCAAACTGTTGTCTTTTTTCATCATTTTTAGACATACTATACTATGACTTTTTTATGACTTTTTCGACATACTATACTATGACTTTTTTATGACTTTTTTCGACATACTATACTATGACTTTTTTCGACATACCAGCAAGAAGTCCTGCACACAGTCCATTACGCATGCAAATACTTTCACAACGTTTCGGTCACACAGACCTTCCTCAGGTAAAATTCACCTGACAGTGTGCGGGACTTCTTCAACAAGTTATTTCTGGTAACCTTTGCCTTTTCCGAAGCACCTGCCCCAGAAAAGAGGTGTGCAAAACTGCTTTTGAATCAACATACTATACTATGATTATTTTTGACTTCAACATACTTTACTATGACTTTTTCTGACATACTATACTATGACTTATTTCAACATACTATACTATGACAATTTTTTCGACATACATAAATGTGGCTCATTTGGTAGAGCGCTCGCCTACCAATTGGAAGATTAGTTGTTCAATCCACTGGTCGTTAAGACTAGAAAAGCCCTATGTAAATGCAGTCCATTTACTATACAATGACTTTTTTCAACATACTATACTATGAATTTTTATGACTTTTTTCGCCATACTATACTATGACTTTTTGTGACTTTTTTCAACCTACTATATTATGACTTTTTATGAATTCTTATGACATACTATGACTTTTTTATGACTTCCTTTAACATTTTTCGACATGCTATACTATGACTTTTTAATGACTTTTTTCAATATACTATACTGACTATTTTAAAACTTTTTTCGAAATACGAATTACTTTTTTAAAACTTTTTTCGACATACTATACTGTGACTATTTTTTCGACATACTATACTATGACTTTACTGCTTTTTCCCATCTGGACCACATTAGACCAGTAATTAACTAAAAAGAAAGCTAACTTTTTTAAAACAAATAACAAAACAAAACAAAAGACGAGTCTCATTTAATTTGTTAAATACACTGATACACGTACACACACTTTCATTACAATCACTTCGGTATAAAAATCAACCGGTGAACGTAATTCACATCATAAAATCATCAATCATCCACAAACATGTTTTGGTTTAAAAATAAATTCATGCATCTGAGCATCATTTATATATTTCCATGTACAGTATGATACAAATCATGGGAAATCAAAAGCGCTACAGAACCTGACAACCTGTACACAGCAAAACATTTACAAACCCAGACTGATCTCAGTGCAGCATTTTACAGTTTCAACAACCCCGACATGTATTTCCTTTTTTTGTGGACGTTCCTTGGCTTCTCGGTATATTTCTCTTTTAATAAATGAAGTTTGCAGAAACACAGCACACATGCACTCTACAGAGACACCCTGTACATCAGACTGTCTGCATCTCAACCCACAGCACAGTCTACCAGTATTTTTTTTCCTACCTGACAGGAACTCAGTGTGTAACACTAACATAACATATTTTCTAGTCTTTAGACACATTTCGTGACAGAAAACTATGTTTATTATTAGATCCCGACCAATAAAGAATTTTAAGGCCAATATCGATAGTTTGGAAAATGAGGAAGAGTGTCCTTGCCCGGAGGAAGCCCGGTGCCCCCGTCTGGAGCCAGGCCCAGATGGAGGGCTCGTCAGCGAGCGTCTGGTGTCCGGGTTTGCCAAGGAGCCTGGCCGGGCACAGCCCGAAAAAGCTACGTTGCGCCTATCTCTCCATCCCATGGGCCTACCACTTGTGGGAGGAACTGCTTGGGTTGGTTGCACTGCCACACGGGTGGCAGTGAAGGTCACGGGCCTAGACGGACCAGACCTGGGCAGCAGACGCTGGCTCTGGGGACGTGGAACGTCACCTCTCTGTGGGGGAAGGAGCCGGAACTGGTGCGGGAGGTTGAGCGCTACCGGTTAGATCTGGTGGGGCTTACCTCTACAGACAGTCTCGGTTCTGGAACCATGCTCCTGGATAGGGGTTGGACTCTTTTCTTCTCCGGAGTTGCCCAGGGTGTGAAGCGCCGGGCGGGTGTGGGGATACTCACAAGCCCCCGGCTGAGCGCCGCTACGTTGGAGTTTACCCCGGTGGATGAGAGGGTCACCTCCCTACGCCTGCGGGTTGTGGGGGGGAAACTCTGACTGTTGTTTGTGCATATGCACCAAACAAGAGTTCGGAGTATTTGGCCTTCTTGGAGACCTTGAATGGAGTCCTGCATGGGGCTCCAGTGGGGGACTCCATAGTCCTGCTGGGGGACTTCAACGTGCACGTGGGCAATGATGGAGACACATGGAGAGGCGTGATTGGGAGGAACGGCCTCCCTGATCTAAACCAGAGTGGTTGTTTGTTGTTGGACTTCTGTGCTAGTCATGGATTGTCTATAACGAACACCATGTTCGAACATAGGGATGATAAGTGTACTTGGTACCAGAGCACCCTAGGCCAAAGGTCAATGATCGATTTTATAATCGTTTCATCTGATCTGAGGCCGTATGTTTTGGACACTCGGGTGAAGAGAGGGGCAGAGCTGGTAAGCCCAAACGGGTAGTGCGGGTAAATTGGGAACGTCTGGAGGAGGCCCCTGTCCGACAGACGTTCTCTGTCGGAGCTTTTCGTGCATCCCTGTGTAACCCGAGTGGACAATGTTCAAAGTTTCCATTGCTGAAGCTGCGGCAAGGAGCTGTTGTCTTAGGGTCTTAGGTGCCTCAAGGGGCGGTAACCCACGAACACCGTGGTGGACACCGGTGGTCAGGGAAGCCGTCCGACTGAAGAAGGAGTCTTTCCAGAATATGTTATCCCGGAGGACTCCAGAGGCAGTTGCAAGGTACCGAAGGGCCCGAAGGACCCGAAGGGCTGCAGCCTCTGCCGTGAAAGAGGCAAAGCAGCGGGTGTGGGAGAAGTTTGGAGAAGACATGGAGAAGGACTTTCGGTCGGCACCAAGGTGCTTCTGGAAAACCGTTCGCCACCTCAGGAGGGGGAAGCGGGGAACCATCCAAGCTGTGTACAGTAAGGATGGGATGCTGTTGACCTCAACTGAGGAGGTAATAGGGCGGTGGAAGGAGCACTTTGAGGAACTCCTGAATCCGACTGATCCGCCCTCTATGTTAGAGGCAGACCTGGAGGATGATGGGGGATTGTTGTCAATTTCCTAGGCGGAAGTCACTGATGTAGTCAAACAACTCCACAGTGGTGGTCCCCCTTTTCAAAAAGGGGGACCAGAGGGTGTGTGCCAATTATAGGGGTATCACACTTCTCAGCCTCCCCGGTAAAGTCTACTCCAAGGTGCTTGAAAGGAGGGTTCGGCCGATAGTCGAACCACAGATTGAAGAGGAACAATGCGGATTCCGTCCTGGTCGTGAAACAATGGACCAGATCTTTATTCTCGCAAGGATCCTGGAGGGAGCCTGGGAGTATGCCCAACCGGTCTACATGTGTTTCGTGGATTTGGAGAAGGCGTATGACCGGGACACCCTGGAGATACTGTGGGAAGTGCTGTGGGAGTGTGGGGTGAGGGGGTCTCTTCTCAGGGCCATCCAATCTCTGTATGACCAAAGTGAGAGCTGTGTCCGGGTTCTCGGCAGTAAGTCGGACTCGTTTCAGGTGAGGGTTGGCCTCTGCCAGGGCTGCGCTTTGTCACCAATCCTGTTTGTAATATTTATGGACAGGATATCAAGGCGTAGTCGAGGTGGAGAGGGGTTGCAGTTTGGTGGGCTGGGGATCTCATCGCTGCTCTTTGCAGATGATGTGGTCCTGATGGCATCATTGGCCTGTGACCTTCAGCACTCACTCACTCACGGATCCGTTCGCAGCCGAGTGTGAAGCGGCTGGGATGAGGATCAGCACCTCTAAATCTGAGGCCATGGTTCTCAGCAGGAAACTGATGGAGTGCCTTCTCCAGGTAGGGAATGAGTCCTTACCCCAAGTGAAGGAGTTCAAATACCTTGGAGTTTTGTTCGCGAGTGAGGGGACAATGGAGCGGGAGATCGGCGCAGCGGGTGCGGTATTACAGTCAATTTATCGCACCGTTGTGATGAAAAGAGAGCTGAGCCAGAAGGCAAAGCTCTCGATCTACCGGTCAGTTTTTGTTCCTATGCTTACCTATGGTCATGAAGGAAAGATGTAGAAAGAAAGGGTCAAATCAGGCCACATTATTTACTTAAAATATAAAATATAAAAATGATAACCCTTAGACAAAACGCCTTTCTGCCATTTTTACATTGGTGTGTATGGGATGGAATGCTCAGACTTAGAGGGCAGGGCCCAACTGACAGAGTGGAAAGAGGCAGAAGCAAAATTCTCTTTACCTTGTGATACCATCCACAGTTTTAACTCTTCATACATTACTTTTACATCAAAATGTAGTGAATATTGTGCCCTTTCTAACAATGTGCTTAGGGAGGCAATCTGACTTTCCCAAGAGGCACAGCAAGCTTCCAAGTGAAGCCATGTCCACCAACTGCCGCACTGCCTCCTGTACTAAATCATACCAGAAATACCAGGAGAAGAAGAGAAACAGGCCCTTTTCGGACAGCTGTCCTCAGATTTCTTACACAACACATACCATTCTTGCACAGGATGATCAGCAGGGTGTTATATCTCACAGTATAAAAGAGTAAGCGATAGGAGTTACAGTTTTTGAGCTAGAAGCAGGACTATCAAAGGTGAGCCAGAGCCTTGTTTCTGTGAGAAGGACTCTCTGAGACAGGAGTCTTCATGGCAACCTTTAACTGCAGTTGGTCATGTGATCTGATCCCTGACATGTTGACCTGTTGCTGTGAAGTTACTGTGTGTGACTGTGTGCGTGTGTGTTGTTTTGTGTGCATGTGCATGTGTTTGTGTGTGTGTGTGTGTGTGTGTGTGTGTGTGTATCTCTGTCTGTCTCTGTGTGTGTGTGTGTGTGTGTGTGTGTGTGTAGATGTGTTTGTGTGTGTGTGTGTGTGTGTGTGTATATCTCTCACAGTATTAAACATTAAGCGATAGGAGATAAGGTTTTTCGAGCTAGAGGCAGGACTATCAAATGTCTGCCTTTGATTAACTCACTGCATTAAAGCAAGGCATGGTAGCTATTTTTGGACAGCACATCTCAAACCCAGAGGCAATTCAAAGTGTTTTAAAACAATAAGGGAGAATGAAATAAATGGATGGAATAATCATTTTTAAATTAGATTAAATAACATGCCAGTTTGTAATGTTTCCAGTCAGGATGCTTTCTATTGCTCCTCTGTAAAAAATAATAACTTGGCAAGGGACTTTTGCCTTCTGTTTCCAAACTTTGAACACTGATAATAAGATCAGTGAATCATCCTTGTAATGCTGAATAACAGCAGAACAGCAATAATACTGTAGGTACCTAGTCACAGAGATGGTATGAGGAAGTAAAAAGCATTTCTTGTGTATGTGTCAACAGAGTTCTCAAGAAAAACCAAAGTAAAATAGAGTGTGAGAAAATCTGGGTGCCTGCTAGTCAACTTCCTGTTTTTTGTGGTGCCTGACCAGCCTGGTCTCACAGAATTCCGTGAAATGATCACAAACTGTTAACCGCATTACGTGGTGGTGGCACGAAATGTGTGAAAATTCCGTGTGGCCACCACGGAAAACAATGCCAATGTAAAGTCAATGAGAAGATGACGTAGCATTAAGAGCGAAAAACACAGGACTTTCACCCAGGATCCAGGGGATCGTGTCCCGCTTCACGTTTCCTAAACCCAACCGCTGCTTTCTTCTTTTAATAAACCCAACCGTCTCATTCTTCTTTTCCTAAACCCAACTGTCGTGTTCTTCTTTACCTAAACCCAACTGTCCTGTGCTTCTATTCCTAAATCCAAACGTCCCGTTCTTCTTTAACTAAACCCAACTGTCCCAGTCTTCTTTTCCTAAACCCAAATGTCCCATTCTTCTTTAACTAAACCCAAACGTCCCGTTCTTCTTTAACTAAACCCAACTGTCCCGTTCTTCTTTACCTAAACCCAACCGTCAGGTTCTTGTTTTCCTAAACCCAACTGTCCTGTTCTTCTTTTCCTAAACCCAACTGTCCCGTTCTTCTTTAACTAAACACAACTGTCCCGTTCTTCTTTAACTAAACACAACTGTCCCGTTCTTCTTTACCTAAACCCAACTGTCCTGCTCTTCTTTACCTAAACCCAACCGTCCCATTGTTGTCCTGCATGTCATGGAAACGTAAACCCATCCACGACCTTTGCCTTAACTTAAGGGGCTGTGTTCATTTCAGTTCAATTCTTCCGTGGGCCCATCACGGAATTTTCAGCGATTCCGTGAAACTGCCACAGAGTTTGACGGATTTCACGTAATTCTGTGAGATCAGGTTGGTCACATTCACTGAGCCAGTTTGTGACAGAGTCAAGAAGTCTGTTAATGTTCACAAGGCCAAGAAGATTTGTGTTTTATGCTTGTATTGTATACATATGTTTTTGTCTTTTTGAAGCACTTTGTGCACCAAAAAAGTGCTATATAAATGAAATCAACTTCAAACTTTTGGTCTGGTCTTTCATTTTAAGAGCTACATAAAAATGTTTGGTTTGATGTTTTTGTTATTACTTTATGTTTGCTTTTTTGATACAATTGTAATAGTCATACATGTTGTACTACTGTCTGTTTCCAGCAGGTGCAGCCTTTGTAGTCAAACACTGGATAATTAAAGCAAAACTGCATCATTGAAATGCTGTTGAAATAATGTGAAATATACATTATTTCAAATTATATACATAGATTTAATTTAGTTTTATTGTAATGGACCAGCTTAAATGTAACTGTGCATTAACTTCTATAATTATACAGTTTATTACAGAGAACCTCTGTCAATTCACCTGTTTTAAAACCCCAATAACAAAGTTAATCTTGCACACCACTGTTTACCAAAAACATACAAATCAGTTATTCAAAGATAATTCAGATCTTACATGTCTGGTGTAAGATCTGAAGACTGACGCTGTGCATTTGCTGGAAACAGGAAGGAAATGTCTGCACCTGTTGCCAAACGTTTTTGCTTTTTTAATTTCAGTTTTGATTATTTTTTATTTATATGTTTATTATTCATTTTATCACTTAATACTATCTCATATTTGTCTTAATGTCATATCTTATTTTATTTTAGCTGTGTTTATATTTTGAATTGTTTAAATTGCTCTTTAATGTTTTATGTAAATATATTATATACATTATATGTTCGAGGATATTTCAACCTTCAATAAGCTCATCAAAACAATCAAAACAGCAACATATTAAACAGACTTAACATACATGTGCTGATTACTACATGTGGTGTTGTTCAAATACACCCCCCCCCCCCCTTTACCACACCACTTCATGTTCACACTCATTTCATCACTCTTCCTTCGAAGAGGAGGCGTGGATTATTATCAACGTACTGCATGTTGTGTAACTTTACCATATTTATTGTAGACTGTTTGGATGTAGAGGACAACACATCAGACATTGGTGTAGGGAACTCATTCGGTGTCTTGCAGCTGTCAAAGGTAAATTTTGTCACATTTTATTATATTTATTTACTTATTGTATTTTTGTTTAGATTGTTTAAAAAGGTAAATACACTGTAAATAGTCATGAAAATGATTATGCAACTTTTAACAACCAGACAGCTGGGGACTGTACTGTGTTTAAACCAACTATATTTCATTTGGGTTTTTCCCTGTCTTACCTTAAATTGTAAGCCTTATGGATATGTTATTGTGTAACAAAGACAGAAAATGTAGTTTAAGAAACCGGCTAAAAAAGATATAAGGATGCAAAATCAAGTACATTAGCTAAAGGAAAATTTGAGAAGAAAAATGGGATAGAACATGTACAATTAATGGGAAATTAAACAACAAGAAGTAGAACTACTGTGTAGATATTTCAGAAATGTAGTCCATATATCGAAAACGTGCTTACAAATAGAGCACGGATAGGGCCGCATTTTCCTGTCCGAGCCTGGCCCGCGTCCGACAGGCATTAAGATATTTATGTCTGAACCTGACCCGAGCCAGACACAGTTCAAATTTAATATTTTTCTCATGCTAATAACACATGTACGTTTGTTTGTGTGGAAAGCTTTTATTAAGCAGCTGTAGGAAGACATTAAGAAATGTCAACAGATGAGGTCATCAGAGCACACGGGACAACAAGAGCACGTTAACACAGGTGCGCACCTACATAATAAGCTTTTTTAAATTTAAAATGTTCAATGCCTTATCACGCTGATGTGACCGAGCCCGACCCGAACCTGAACATCATTTATAAATATCAGAATCAGAATCAGAATCAGAATCAGAAAGGGCTTTATTGCCAAGTACGTTGCACATACGAGGAATTTGTCATGGTGTTGTTGGAGCATGTCACACATACAAATATAAGAAGGATAAAAAGATATAAACAATATAAGTATAAACATATACACACAGTACGTATTAATAACGATAAAATAAATTTAAATAAATAGTAAAATAAGTTAAACAGTAGTGAAAAGGGACGCTACAGCAGAGTAGGTACAGTGGCATGAGGAGCCAGAGGTGGGGTGTGGAGAGAGTCAGGATGGATTCCGAGCCTTGTTTAGAAGGCTAGTGGCGGAGGGGTAAAAACTGTTTATGTGGCGTGAGGTTTTGGTCCTGATGGACCTCAGCCTCCTGCCAGAGGGGAGTGGCTCAAAGAGCTTGTGTCCGGGGTGGGAGGGGTCAGCCACAATCTTACCAGCACGCTTCAGAGTCCTGGTGGCGTACAGGTCCTGGAGCGGCGGCAGATTGCAGCCAATCACCTTCTCTGTTGACCGAATGACACGCTGCAGCCTGCCCTTGTCCTTGGCAGTGGCAGCAGCGTACCAGATGGTGATGGAGGATGTGAGGATGGACTCAATGATTGCTGTGTAAAAGTGCACCATCATTGTCTTTGGCAGGTTGAATTTCTTCAGCTGCCGCAGGAAGTACATCCTCTGTTGTGCTTTCTTGACGAGGGAGCTGATGTTCAGCTCCCACTTGAGGTCCTGGGAGATGGTAGTTCCCAGGAAGCGGAAAGACTCCACAGTGTTGATTGTGGAGCCACAGAGGGTGATGGGGGCAGGTGGGGCTGGGTTCTTTCTGAAGTCCACAACCATCTCCACTGTCTTTAGAGCGTTGAGCTCTAGATTGTCTTGCTTGCACCAGGTCACCAGGTGGTCAGCCTCCCACCTGTAGGCGGACTCGTCTCCATCAGAGATGAGTCCGATGAGGGAGGTGTCGTCCGCAAACTTCAGAAGCTTGACGGACTGGTGACTGGAGGTGCAGCTGTTGGTGTACAGGGAGAAGAGCAGAGGAGAAAGAACGCAGCCCTGGGGGGATCCGGTGCTGATGGTCTGTGAGTCGGAGACGTGTTTCCCCAGCTTCACATGCTGCTTCCTGTCAGACAGGAAGTCAGTGATCCACCTGCAGGTGGAGTCAGGCACACCAAGCTGGGAGAGTTTCTGCTGAAGCAGAGCCGGGATGATGGTATTGAAGAATATCTGTCCGAATTGGTCAGGTATCCATCCTCTAATTACAAAGGCTATTTCTCACAAATGTTGTATGTATGTATGTATGTATGTATGTATGTTCTGAAACATCATTAATTCACGGAAAGATATTTGGGAAATAATGATAATGATAATAACAATAATAATAATAATAATAATAATGATAATAATAATCATAATAATAATCATAATAATAATCATAATAATAATAATAATAATAAAAATGAGCTTAGATATGCAAAATAGTCTTGTGTCGTGAAAATACGATGACTGAGGTTATGTTATGTAACTCAAGACAGGTTACAGTCATTTACTGATTCAGTTAGAGATGTTTAGTGAAATAAGAAAATTAATCTTTACACAAAAGATAATGCAGATGGTTTATGAAGTGGATTAGTCAGTCTCATCCAAAACCAGAGGGCAGAGGGGCATTCAACAAGGAGTGGAGCATCAGCACAGAATGTCCTAAACAAATGTAATTAACATTAATCATTATATTAATTTACTGAAACACGGACGAGGTTCTGTGGCTGCAGTAATGACCTCACATCAGCACGTTAAATATTTCATCACCAGAACTTTTGATATCTGAAACTGAAGTATTTGATTAAATATCATAAGCAGATAGGGTAACAAATATTAAGGAATTTTAATACTGAAAGCAATACGCATTTTGTTTTAAATTATTTGATTTTTGAGTATTTTATATATGTATACTGAATTTGTGTGAACTGAACAATGTTAGGTAGATATTAAACAACATGTTTCACGTCTCTTTTTATAACCTGATCTCTTAAACAGGTTTCACTCTGAAGAATGGAAGATGTCCACGTCAACAACACTTCCTACTATGATTACATTAACAACACATCACAGTATTATGACTACTATAGAGGACCATTTTTCATAATATATGTGGTAATATGCATAATCATCAGTATTGGACTTCCTTTGACCCTCGTGGCCATCTATACTCTTCATTCTCTGGTACGTACATTATGACTGAGATCTATTTGTGTAAAGTGTCTGTCTGTAAAGGATCTTGATCTGAGTTGGGGGCCACATGTCAGGGGGCTGGGGTGAAGTATTTTAATGACCTATACGTTTACAGGAATAATGAACTGTAAAGTTAAAATGTAAATTAAGCTGATTGGACCCTGCAGACATATTTGGGAGGAGGAGTTCAGAACATGTTTACAACTGCTTTCTTTACTTTAACCAATGTTTTCCTGCAGGTGCAAAAGGATAATGTCGCTCCGATCTACGTCATCAACCTTCTCATTTCTGACATCATTCAGTTCTGCTGCATGATCGTTTTTGTGACAAACCGTGGGCACCACATAGATCAAATATTCCATCTTATTTATGAATCTAGTCTGATGGCCAGCATTTGCTTCATGGTGTGCATCGCCCTGGAAAGGTATCTGTCTATCCAGAATGTGTGTAACTACTTCTGTGTCTGACCATTGTATTACTACATCATTCTGAAGCTGTGTCTTACATCTTGTATTACAGGTATTTGGTCATCGCCTGCCCACTGTGGTACCGCTTCAGACGATCCATCAAGATCTCTGTGGGGGTCTGTGTCCTGGTCTGGATCTTTTCTCCCGTCTATTGCTTCTCTTTTTTATTTATTAATTTTTCAGACATTTCACTAACCATTACAGCCATATTTGTCCTCCTTCCCCTCCCACTGTTCATATTCTTCCTGGTTGGGACCCTCAAAGCCCTGTCTGCTTCCATCTCAGTTCCCGCTGATGAAAAACGTCGAATTGTGGCAATGTTGGTCATGGTGCTGCTTATTTACACGCTGCTGTTCCTGCCCAGACCCATATTGTTTCTGAAAGAGGGAAACAGATTTAACTTCCTCAGGGTCCTGTTTAATGTGTTTCTTAAATTGAGTCCTCTTGCAGACTTAGTTCTGTATGTTTTCATGAGGAAAGGGGCCATAGACAAGTTTTTGGCCTCTGTGTGTTGTTGCAGAATGGACAGCAATGACAACAGCAGTTCAACAGTATGAGTGATGACAACATGTCCACAGTCAGCTTCGTGTAGGCAGAGAAAGAGGGAGAGAGAAAGAGAGAGAGAGAGAGAGAGAGAGAGAGAGAGAGAGAGAGAGAGAGAGAGAGAGAAAGGGGAGAAGGAGACATGTAGGCAAATACAAAGAATAGAGACAACACAGATTCTGTCTTCTACTAACATGGTTTCCAATAAGACAGCTAACTGTTGATACTATAATAATACTATAAAATATTGTCTTGACTGTACTGTGGGAGTTCTACTTGCTGGGAATGTTTTGGTAAACTTGTCCTGTTTCACTGTGATGGCTTCAACAAAATGTCAATCAAATATGCTTGTATTAGTTTGTTAGTCTATGTAATGTCTATCATTATTATACATGGTGACCTGTGGTGACTGTGAAACAGCGACCGCTCATACAACAAAGACAATTACATAAAGCCTAAAAAGGCTTAAATATATGAAACAAATAAAACAGAAAATGGGACAATTTAAAGATAAAGAGTTCAAAGATGGGCAGATCAAGCACAATCATCACAGTGATGACTGTAGCACACCCCAAACACACACCTAACGCCAAACGGCACTTCTGTCTAATAATAACTAGTGGAAACATACCGTCTTTTGGAGTTAAAAGCTAACAGTCGCCCCGTTCTGCTGATGTCTTTGGTGTCTTCCTAGCCCTTACAGAAGGTTTTGTATCCAGCCTAGAAGTCCAGAGATTTTCGGGGTCAATTAATCCATACTGTTACATCCAAGATTGATACACTGTATGTAAGAAATGTAAATAGTTTGTCCTTTATATAGGAGTTTTAATGTTCAATATGTTTATTTTTGCACTGGATGACTCCAAATATATAGGAGAACTGATTTTAGACAACACAAATGCTTGTGTAGCATTGCTGTGTGTGATATCAATAAATATGACATTATCATGTTTTGAGCATAGGCATAAGTGAATGTCATGAGGACAAAAGCGTCTGGACTTTTTTTTGAAAAAATTAGATATTTTGTCCACTGTATAAGTTACAATGTTTATTTTTTCACTGTTTGACTCCTAATACATATGAGAAGTGTTTTAGACAGGAGATTGGCTAAGCTTGTATTGCTGTGTGTGTGATATCAATACATATCTGTGAGATTTATGTTCCGTTTTATTTATTTATTTGTCTTTATGGTCCTACAACCTTTTTTAACATTCAAGTGACCTCACTGCAGCCCAAATATTCTAATAGCCCAGTTTCTTTCTGAAAAGAAATGATTTTCATAGATTGACTTTGGACAACAGGGTTGATGTTTTACAAGCTTTTATAGAAAATAAAACCAGACGGACCAGAGGTTGTCAAAAATCCTTCAGGGCTTAATGTCTTTTATATGTAGGATTAAACATTTGGTGCCCCCCCCTGTGCTAGTATAAAAAAGGCAGTGCCATCTGAATAATTAAAAAGATAAATACATACAGATGAATTGCTAAGAAACTTCCGCACACTGTCTAACTTGCAGAGATACTGTAGATTTAGTAGCTGGCAACGTTTTGGTACTAAACCTTCATCAGGCAAATGGTATTATTTACTGAGCCAAAAGCCATCTTTTGTAGGAGGGGATTGTGGGTTTGCACCAATCACCTTCTCTTTGCAACTTATGACCCACTCGTCCCTCTCCGACGCACCTGTCTCATGATATATGTGTGAAGTATTTTTCTGTTCATATTAACTTAAATTGTCATGAAGACACACGGTAGAGTGAACCTAAGTGATGAAATTTTGTGAAGAGAAAAACTGACTTGTGTTTGAAGACCAGCTTGTGTTTTTTTACAACTTCAGGCACCTTGTATTGGTTTTAACATTCAGCCAAGTTGGTTTGCATTTAGAGTTTATCAGATCCATGTCTTTGTCTTCTGGGTGTGATGTGTTTTTATTTATTTTTTTGCCAAACAGCACCTCGTTTAGCAGCTTTTTAAACACAACTGTGATGAGATTATGGCCGATAACAAATATGAACAATCACTGCTTGTGCTGGATTTATATCAAAAATAGTCTATCACTGAACATGATGAAAAATAAAACTCTCTTCCATATCACGTATTTAATCTCAAACTGTTTGACTCCATCTTTGACCTCCTATCAATCAGAGGCCAGGCCTCTAAAATATATATTTGATTTCTCTTGTAGCTAAAGTTTTTTCACACTGCAACCAAATGTTTTTTCTTCTATGATAGGTGATGATGATAGATGACTTTGTGGGTCTGCTTCTAATCCTCCACGGTCCTCTCCGTCAGCTTCTGTTTCC
Organism: Sander lucioperca; assembly: GCF_008315115.2. Lineage (NCBI taxonomy): Eukaryota > Metazoa > Chordata > Actinopteri > Perciformes > Percidae > Sander > Sander lucioperca. The sequence goes on from NC_050187.1 coordinate 4,030,235, forward strand.
ATCTGTTGAGGCTCGGCCTCTCTGCTCTCCCCAGTTTGGCTCTGATGGAGCTGTGACGACTGAATATTCTCTTCGTCATTTTCACTCTCAGATGCTTTGGCATTTCCCTTATGACTGGTCCAGAGTTCCTCCTGCTCCTCTTTAATGTCTGGGCTGTCTGGGTCCTCCTGGTCTAGACTGTGGCTCAACTCTGAGGGAACATCTGCAGGGAACATTGAAACCCTGAGGCTCTGCAGCCCAGCCTTGCGATGGACGACCAGCTGGACCTTCAACCACTTGCTGAGTTGAATTGACCAACCCCCTAAAAACAATAGGCTTGTTCGAGATAAACTGCGCCTTGCCTGTAAAGTGGACGAGAGGGGCAGGAGTTGGCCGGGCCTCCGACTGGACACAAGGGGCGGGCGGGGCCTGAGTTTGTAGGTGAGGTAGTCTGTGTGATGTGGACTAGGGGTCAGTGCTAGTTGGAGCTGCACCCGTAGACTTGTTCCCTTCTCTTTTATATATGTGCAAAAAGACATTAAAATGCTTTTAAAATGAACCAAACTGTTGTCTTTTTTCATCATTTTTAGACATACTATACTATGACTTTTTTCGACATTAAACTATGACTTTTTTAATAACTTCTTTCAACATGCTATACTATGATTTTTTTCGACATGCTATACTATGTCTTTTTTATGACTTTTTCGACATACTATACTATGACTTTTTTATGACTTTTTTCGACATACTATACTATGACTTTTTTCGACATACCAGCAAGAAGTCCCGCACACAGTCCATTACGCATGCAAATACTTTCACAACGTTTCGGTCACACAGACCTTCCTCAGGTAAAATTCACCTGACAGTGTGCGGGACTTCTTCAACAAGTTATTTCTGGTAACCTTTGCCTTTTCCGAAGCACCTGCCCCAGAAAAGAGGTGTGCAAAACTGCTTTTGAATCAACATACTATACTATGATTATTTTTGACTTCAACATACTTTACTATGACTTTTTCTGACATACTATACTATGACTTATTTCAACATACTATACTATGACAATTTTTTCGACATACATAAATGTGGCTCATTTGGTAGAGCGCTTGCCTACCAATTGGAAGATTGGTTGTTCAATCCACTGGTCGTTAAGACTAGAAAAGCCCTATGTAAATGCAGTCCATTTACTATACAATGACTTTTTTCAACATACTATACTATGAATTTTTATGACTTTTTTCGCCATACTATACTATGACTTTTTGTGACTTTTTTCAACCTACTATATTATGACTTTTTATGAATTCTTATGACATACTATGACTTTTTTATGACTTCCTTTAACATTTTTCGACATGCTATACTATGACTTTTTAATGACTTTTTTCAATATACTATACTGACTATTTTAAAACTTTTTTCGAAATACGAATTACTTTTTTAAAACTTTTTTCGACATACTATACTGTGACTATTTTTTCGACATACTATACTATGACTTTACTGCTTTTTCCCATCTGGACCACATTAGACCAGTAATTAACTAAAAAGAAAGCTAACTTTTTTAAAACAAATAACAAAACAAAACAAAAGACGAGTCTCATTTAATTTGTTAAATACACTGATACACGTACACACACTTTCATTACAATCACTTCGGTATAAAAATCAACCGGTGAACGTAATTCACATCATAAAATCATCAATCATCCACAAACATGTTTTGGTTTAAAAATAAATTCATGCATCTGAGCATCATTTATATATTTCCATGTACAGTATGATACAAATCATGGGAAATCAAAAGCGCTACAGAACCTGACAACCTGTACACAGCAAAACATTTACAAACCTAGACTGATCTCAGTGCAGCATTTTACAGTTTCAACAAACCCGACATGTATTTCCTTTTTTTGTGGACGTTCCTTGGCTTCTCGGTATATTTCTCTTTTAATAAATGAAGTTTGCAGAAACACAGCACACATGCACTCTGCAGAGACACCCTGTACATCAGACTGTCTGCATCTCAACCCACAGCACAGTCTACCAGTATTTTTTTTCCTACCTGACAGGAACTCAGTGTGTAACACTAACATAACATATTTTCTAGTCTTTAGACACATTTCGTGACAGAAAACTATGTTTATTATTAGATCCCGACCAATAAAGAATTTTAAGGCCAATATCGATAGTTTGGAAAATGAGGAAGAGTGTCCTTGCCCGGAGGAAGCCCGGTGCCCCCGTCTGGAGCCAGGCCCAGATGGAGGGCTCGTCAGCGAGCGTCTGGTGTCCGGGTTTGCCAAGGAGCCCGGCCGGGCACAGCCCGAAAAAGCTACGTTGCGCCTATCTCTCCATCCCATGGGCCTACCACTTGTGGGAGGAACCGCTTGGGTTGGTTGCGCTGCCACACGGGTGGCAGTGAAGGTCACGGGCCTAGACGGACCAGACCTGGGCAGCAGACGCTGGCTCTGGGGACGTGGAACGTCACCTCTCTGTGGGGGAAGGAGCCGGAACTGGTGCGGGAGGTGGAGCGCTACCGGTTAGATCTGGTGGGGCTTACCTCTACAGACAGTCTCGGTTCTGGAACCATGCTCCTGGATAGGGGTTGGACTCTTTTCTTCTCCGGAGTTGCCCAGGGTGTGAAGCGCCGGGTGGGTGTGGGGATACTCACAAGCCCCCGGCTGAGCGCCGCTACGTTGGAGTTTACCCCGGTGGATGAGAGGGTCACCTCCCTACGCCTGCGGGTTGTGGGGGGGAAACTCTGACTGTTGTTTGTGCATATGCACCAAACAAGAGTTCGGAGTATTTGGCCTTCTTGGAGACCTTGAATGGAGTCCTGCATGGGGCTCCAGTGGGGGACTCCATAGTTCTGCTGGGGGACTTCAACGTGCACGTGGGCAATGATGGAGACACATGGAGAGGCGTGATTGGGAGGAACGGTCTCCCTGATCTAAACCAGAGTGGTTGTTTGTTGTTGGACTTCTGTGCTAGTCATGGATTGTCTATAACGAACACCATGTTCGAACATAGGGATGATAAGTGTACTTGGTACCAGAGCACCCTAGGCCAAAGGTCAATGATCGATTTTATAATCGTTTCATCTGATCTGAGGCCGTATGTTTTGGACACTCGGGTGAAGAGAGGGGCAGAGCTGTCAACCGATCACCATCTAGTGGTGAGTTTGGTCAGGGGGTTGGGGGGAAGACTCTGGACAGACCTGGTAATCCCAAACGGGTAGTGCGGGTAAATTGGGAACGTCTGGAGGAGGCCCCTGTCCGACAGACGTTCTCTGTCGGAGCTTTTCGTGCATCCCTGTGTAACCCGAGTGGACAATGTTCAAAGTTTCCATTGCTGAAGCTGCGGCAAGGAGCTGTTGTCTTAGGGTCTTAGGTTCCTCAAAGGGCGGTAACCCACGAACACCGTGGTGGACACCGGTGGTCAGGGAAGCCGTCCGACTGAAGAAGGACACATAACACATACAATTCTTGCACAGGATGATCAGCAGGGTGTTATATCTCACAGTATTAAAGAGTAAGCGATAGGAGTTACAGTTTTTGAGCTAGAAGCAGGACTATCAAAGGTGAGCCAGAGCCTTGTTTCTGTGAGAAGGACTCTCTGAGACAGGAGTCTTCATGGCAACCTTTAACTGCAGTTGGTCATATGATCTGATCCCTGACATGTTGACCTGTTGCTGTGAAGTTACTGTGTGTGACTGTGTGTGTGTGTGTGTGGTTTTGTGTGCATGTGTTTGTGTGTGTGTGTGTGTGTGTGTGTGTGTGTGTAGATGTGTTTGTGTGTGTGTGTGTGTGTGTGTGTATATCTCTCACAGTATTAAACATTAAGCGATAGGAGATAGAGGCAGGACTATCAAATGTCTGCCTTTGATTAACTCACTGCATTAAAGCAAGGCATGGTAGCTATTTTTGGACAGCACATCTCAAACCCAGAGGCAATTCAAAGTGTTTTAAAACAATAAGGGAGAATAAAATAAATGAAGATGGAATAATCATTTTTAAATTAGATTAAATAACATGCCAGTTTGTAATGTTTCCAGTCAGGATGCTTTCTATTGCTCCTCTGTAAAAAATAATAACTTGGCAAGGGACTTTTGCCTTCTGTTTCCAAACTTTGAACACTGATAATAAGATCAGTGAATCATCCTTGTAATGCTGAATAACAGCAGAACAGCAATAATACTGTAGGTACATAGTCACAGAGATGGTATGAGGAAGTAAAAACCATTTCTTGTGTATGTGTTGACAGAGTTCTCAAGAAAAAACAAAGTCAACTTCCTGTTTTTTGTGGTGCCTGACCAGCCTGGTCTCACAGAATTCCGTGAAATTATCACAAACTGTTAACACCGCATTACATGGTGGTGGCAAGGAATGTGTGAAAATTCTGTGTGGCCACCACGGAAAGCAATGCCAATGTAAAGTCAATGAGAAGATGACGTAGCATTAAGAGCGAAAAACACAGGACTTTCACCCAGGATCCCGGGGATCGTGTCCTGCGTGTCGCGTTTCCTAAACCCAACCGCTGCTTTCTTCTTTTAATAAACCCAACGGTCTCATTCTTCTTTTCCTAAACCCAACCGTCCCGTTCTTCTTTACCTAAACACAACTGTCCCGTTCTTCTTTACCTAAACACAACTGTCTCATTCTTCTTTTCCTAAACCCAACTGTCCCGTTCTTCTTTACCTAAACACAACTGTCCCGTTCTTCTTTAACTAAACACAACTGTCCCGTTCTTCTTTAACTAAACACAACTGTCCCGTTGTTGTCCTGCATGTCATGGAAACGTAAACCCACCCACGACCTTTTCCTTAACTTAAGGGGCCGTGTTCATTTCAGTTCAATTCTTCCGTGGGCCCATCACTTTTTCAGCGATTCCGTGAAACTGCCACAGAGTTTGACGGATTTCACGTAATTCTGTGAGATCAGGTTGGTCACATTCACTGAGCCAGTTTGTGACAGAGTCAAGAAGTCTGTTAATGTTCACAAGGCCAAGAAGATTTGTGTTTTATGCTTGTATTGTATACATATGTTTTTGTCTTTTTGAAGCACTTTGTGCACCAAATAAGTGCTATATAAATGAAATCAACTTCAAACTTTTGGTCTGGTCTTTCATTTTAAGAGCTACATAAAAATGTTTGGTTTGATGTTTTTGTTATTACTTTATGTTTGCTTTTTTGATACAATTGTAATAGTCATACATGTTGTACTACTGTCTGTTTCCAGCAGGTGCTGCTTGCTTTTTTAATTTCAGTTTTGATTATTTTTTATTTATATGTTTATTATTCATTTTATCACTTAATACTATCTCATATTTGTCTTAATGTCATACCTTATTTTATTTTAGCTGTGTTTATATTTTGAATTGTTTAAATTGCTCTTTAATGTTTTATGTAAATATATTATATACATTATATGTTCGAGGATATTTCAACCTTCAATAAGCTCATCAAAACAATCAAAACAGCAACATATTAAACAGACTTAACATACATGTGCTGATTACTACATGTGGTGTTGTTCAACTCCCCCCCCCCCCCCCCCCTTTACCACACCACTTCATGTTCACACTCATTTCATCACTCTTCCTTCGAAGAGGAGGCGTGGATTATTATCAACGTACTGCATGTTGTGTAACTTTACCATATTTATTGCAGACTGTTTGGATGTAGAGGACAACACATCAGACATTGGTGTAGGGAACTCATTCGGTGTCTTGCAGCTGTCAAAGGTAAATTTTGTCACATTTTATTATATTTATTTACTTATTGTATTTTTGTTTAGATTGTTTAAAAAGGTAAATACACTGTAAATAGTCATGAAAATGATTATGCAACTTTTAACAACCAGACAGCTGGGGACTGTACTGTGTTTAAACCAACTATATTTCATTTGGGTTTTTCCCTGTCTTACCTTAAATTGTAAGCCTTATGGATATGTTATTGTGTAACAAAGACAGAAAATGTAGTTTAAGAAACCGGCTAAAAAAGATATAAGGATGCAAAATCAAGTACATTAGCTGAAGGAAAAATGAGAGAAGAAAAATGGGATAGAACATGTACAATTAATGGGAAATTAAACAACAAGAAGTAGAACTACTGTGTAGATATTTCAGAAATGTAGTCCATATATCGAAAACGTGCTTACAAATAGAGCGCGGATAGTGCCGCATTTTCCTGTCCGAGCCTGGCCCGCGTCCGACAGGCATTAAGATATTTATGTCTGAATCTGACCCGAGCCAGACACAGTTCAAATTTAATATTTTTCTCATGCTAATGACACATGTACGTTTGTTTGTGTGGAAAGCTTTTATTAAGCAGCTGTAGGAAGACATTAAGAAATGTCAACAGATGAGGCCATCAGAGCACACGGGACAACAAGAGCACGTTAACACAGGTGCGCACCTACATAATAAGCTTTTTTAAATTTAAAATGTTCAATACCTTATCGCGCTGATGTGACCGAGCCCGACCCGAACCTGAACATCATTTATAAATATCTGTCTGAACGGGTCGGGTATCTATCCTCTACTTACAAAGGCTATTTCTCACAAATGTTGTATGTATGTATGTATGTTCTGAAACATCATTAATTCACGGAAAGATATTTGGGAAATAATGATAATGATAATAACAATAATAATAATAATAATAATAATAATAATAATAATAATAATAAAAATGAGCTTAGATATGCAAAATAGTTTTGTGAAAATACGATGACTGAGGTTATGTTATGTAACTCAAGACAGGTTACAGTCATTTACTGATTCAGTTAGAGATGTTTAGTGAAATAAGAAAATTAATCTTTACACAAAAGATAATGCAGATGGTTTATGAAGTGGATTAGTCAGTCTCATCCAAAACCAGAGGGCAGAGGGGCATTCAACAAGTAGTGGAGCATCAGCACAGAATGTCCTAAACAAATGTAATTAACATTAATCATTATATTAAATTACTGAAACACGGACGAGGTTCTGTGGCTGCAGTAATGACCTCACATCAGCACGTTAAATATTTCATCACCAGAACTTGTGCTATCTGAAACTGTAGTATTTGATTGATTTTTTTTAAATTATTTGATTTGTGAGTATTTTATATATGTATACTGCATTTGTGTGAAATGAACAATGTTAGGTAGATATTGCACAACATGTTTCATGTCTCTTTTTATAACCTGATCTCTTAAACAGTTTTCACTCTGAACAATGGAAGATGTCCACATTAACGACACATCACGCTATGATCACATTAACAACACATCACAGTATTATGACTACTATAGAGGACCATTTTTCATCAGAGATGTTGCAACATACATAATCATCAGTATTGGACTTCCTTTGACCCTCGTGGCCATCTATGCTCTTCATTCTCTGGTACGTACATTATGACTGAGATCTATTTGTGTAAAGTGTCTGTCTGTAAAGGATCTTGATCTGAGTTGGGGGCCACATGTCTGGGGGCTGGGGTGAAGTATTTTAATGACCTATACGTTTACAGGAATAATGAACTGCAAAGTTACAATGTAAATTAAGATGATTGGACCCTGCAGACATATTTGGGAGGAGTTCAGAACATGTTTACAACTGCTTTCTTTACTTTAACCAATGTTTTCCTGCAGGTGTGAAAGGATAATGTCGCTCCGATCTACGTCATCAACCTTCTCATTTCTGACATCATTCAGTTCTGCTGCATGATCGGTTTTGTAGCAAAACCTATGGATTTCATTGTCTATGCTGTTTACTACTCTAGTCTGATGGTCAGTGTTTGCTTCATGGTGTGCATCGCCCTGGAAAGGTATCTCTCTATCCAGAATGTGTGTAACTACTTCTGTGTCTGACCATTGTATTACTACATCATTCTGAAGCTGTGTTTTACATCTTGTATTACAGGTATTTGGTCATCGCCTGCCCACTGTGGTACCACTTCAGACGAACCATCAAGATCTCTGTGGGGGTCTGTGTCCTGGTCTGGACCCTTCCTCTTGTCTATTGCTTCACTTTTCTATTTTGGTATGTTACAGAGATTTCAGTAAACATCTTATACATATTTGTCCTCCTTCCCCTCCCACTGTTCATATTCTTCCTGGTTGGGACCCTCAAAGCCCTGTCTGCTTCCATCTCAGTTCCCGCTGATGAAAAACGTCGAATTGTGGCAATGTTGGTCCTGGTGCTGCTTATTTACACGCTGCTGTTCCTGCCCAGACCCATAATGTTTCTAAAAGAGGGAAACAGATTTAACTTCCTCAGGGTCCTGTTTAATGTGTTTCTTAGGTTGAGTCCTCTTGCAGACTTAGTTCTGTATGTTTTCATGAGGAAAGGGGCCATAGATGTTGGCCTCTGTGTGTTGTTGCATAATGGACAGCAATGACGACAGCAGTTCAACAGTATGAATGATGACAACATGTTTCAGCTGCATGGCTTCCAGAAAGTTATCTGAATGCAGGAAATGAAGTCTTTGACGCTCAAAATAACCCTGGGGCAGGACACCCAGACCCTCCACTATGATATGCCCCCCCCCAAAAGGCAGATTCTAGCCCATATATATAGGCCAATATATTTATATATTGGCGGGTATACAGTACAGTATACCCACTACAGTCCATTAGACTACACCACCAGGGGCGTTTCTAGGACTTGTGGAGGTTCGGGGCTTAGCCTGGACCCATTTAAATAAACTGAATGCAGTGCAAAACGGTGATTGGCTTGCCCAGCTGTTAATAACCAGTGTATGTTCATTTCAGCTGGCCAGTTTGTAGATGTAATTTAGATGGCGCCAACATTTGGCCTAATCATAACTGGCCTGCCAACCCAAAGGCCAAGGTTTTGTTTCCAGATCTGTGTGGTGACTGATGATGAAAATGTTGAGCATTAAACACTTCATTTCCTGCATTCTGGTGAATTTTTATGCTCCTATTTCTACCCTTTTTTGAATGTATAAGCTGGAAATATCTTTATGTAAAGGGAAACATAGATTACAATCCTAATATAATAACATAATGGAAATATATTGCAGTAAGGCTCTGAGGCATTCTGTATTGCTTTCATCTATTTATTCTCCTGTAGATCAGCTTTTCTAATTATATCTGAGTCAGCACACATGTAGCCTAGGCAGCATTTACTCCTCCCTCCTCTTTTGCATCTTTTGTCGGGGAAGTAACCTCCTTAAATGTGCATATGACAATTATTCACCTCAATGATACATTATTCATTTTAATGTATTAATAAACTCCTGGACTGTAATATTTCAGATGTTTGAGCAAGATTTCTGCTCATGTCCAAAACTTTGTGCACATTCAAAATATAACTCATCCCATCTGTGTTTGCTGAGATTTGGAGGTGTCATGATATTTTGAGAAATATAAAGTTATAATAGGCTATTACAAGAATAAAGTCACTATATTTCAGAAAATAATCTACCTGCACCATAGCCTGCTGTGCATTACGTGATTGCTCTGCTGATACGGTAGATCTCAGACCTTCTGACAGACTCGAGCCCCGTTTGGGTCTCTGGTCTCTGAATGAGACAAAGTTTAGGGGAGTGGCTGTACGCTGCTCTACATCGGAGGTGGAAAACCACAACTATGGCAGAAATACATGGAGCACAAACGGGACACATCTGCTGCAGCATGTTGACAGCAGAGCACGTCCTTTATAAACCTGAAGCTGCACAGCTTTTTACAGAGAGAGTGGACACTAAGCGATGCACAGGTCTGCTTCAGAGCTCCGTGTGTTTGAGTCTGAACCGTAGACTGGAAATGTCACGTCACGGGAACTTCAAACTAAATCATTAGTATTGCGCTCCTAAACGTTGCGTTAGTGGCATCAATGTATTGGACTGATTTGGCTATGATTCCTCCGAAAATTAAACCTTTCACAGAGCTTTCCTCACGTAGAGACGGTTGCTAGGTGATAGCAACAAATACAGCATGAGCGGACCCCGCAGGTAGCTGCCCGTTGTATTCGCCTCAGAAAAATAAACTGGACAAAGTTACAGTTCAACCATGAGTTCTACATGAAAAAATTTAAGAACGTAAGAACTGCAAGTGCGTTGGAAAATACTTTTCTTCTTAATTTTCATGTGCCATTCTCGGGCTTTTTAATTCTATTATAGGATACTATAATAATAAAAAAAAATAAAAATAAAAAAAAAGAGAGAGAGAGAGAACATTCATAAAACATTCGGGGCTGTAGCCCCGGCAAAATCGGCTGACACCGCCTCTGGCATTGAGAACTTTGTACGTGTACAGACAGTTTATTAAAAAGATAGATTATAAAGACAGTCGCGTTCTCGTGTACGGGCGGTCGTCGTCTTGGGAGCTACTGTCTACCTACCGTTGAAGTGTGGTGATATTTTGAGCCTTTTTAGTGGTATAAAATAGCAATTTGTTTTTACTTTCCCTGTGCCCCGAATACTAGTGTTGTAAGCTAATCAGCGGTCCACGCTAGCTTGTTTCAAGCTACAAACACATTCGATTAACATGAAATCATGTCCCAGAGAACGATCAAGTGGGTACACATCTGTTATTAACCCCTAGGTTCGTTTTGCGCCGGAATTGTACATTAAAGCAAGGCATGGCAGCTATGTTTGGACAGCACATCTCAAACACAGACGCAGTTCAAAGTGTTTTAAAACAGTAAGGGAGAATAAAATAAATGAAGATAGAATAATCATTTTTAAATTACATTAAATAACATTCCAGGTTGTAATGTTTCCAGTCAGGATGCTTTCTATTGCTCCTCTATAAAAAATAATAACTTGGCAAGGGACTTTTGCTTTCTTAAGTTTCCTTAACTATCTGTTTCCAAACTTTGAACACTGATAATGGACCTTTTTCACAGCAGACATTTTGACTTGTCATAGTAGGAAAAGCACAGCTGAAATTGATAACGATGGCTCAATTCCATCAAGTGTCCCAGTAAGCTATTTCAGTGAGTCAGCATGCACCATACCAGGACCTCTCCTAAGTGGAATGCAGCCATCATTAATGGTTGTGAATACACCTGTGCTTTTTCTACTATGACATGTCAACATGTCTGCCGTGAAAAAGGTCCATACGATCCGTAAATCATCCTTGTAATTCTGAATAACAGCAGAACAGATAATACTGTAGGTACCTAGTCATAGAGAGGTATGAGGAAGTAAAAACTATTTGGTGTGCATATGTCGACAGAGTTCTCAAGAAAAAACAAAGTAAAATAGAGTGTGGGCTTATCTGGGTACCTGCTAGTCAACTTCCTGTTTTTTGTGGTGCCTGACCAGCCTGGTCTCACAGAATTCCGTGGTGGTGACACGAAATGTGTGAAAATTCTGTGGACCCATCACGGAATTTTCGGCGATTCCGTGAAGCTGCCACAGATTTTGAGTTAAGGGGCCGTGTTCATTTCACAGAATTCTGGAGGATCAGGTTGGTCTGACATATCTGGTGCAGATCACTGTTTGTCACATTCACTGAGCCAGTTTGTAACAGAGTCAAGAAGTCTGTTAATGTTCACAAGGCCAAGAAGATTTGTGTTTTATGCTTGTATTGTATACATGTGTTTTTGTCTTTTTGAAGCACTTTGTGCACCAAAAAAGTGCTATATAAATGAAATCAACTTCAAACTTTTGGTCTGGTCTTTCATTTTTAAGAGCTACATAAAAATGTTTGGTTTGATGTTTATGTTATTGCTTTGTGTTTGCTTTTTTGATACAACTGTAATAGTCATACATGTTGTACTACTGTCTGTTTCCAGCAGGTGCAGCCTTTGTAGTCAAACACTGGATAATTAAAGCAAAACTGCATCATTGAAATGCTGTTGAAATAATGTGAAATATACATAGATTTAATTTAGTTTTATTGTAATGGACCAGCTTAAATGTAACTGTGCATTAACTTCTATAATTATACAGTTTATTACAGAGAACCTCTGTCAATTCACCTGTTTTAAAACCCCAATAACTTTTAATAATTAATTAATCTTGCACACCACTGTTTCCCAAAAACATACAAATCAGTTATTCAGAGATAATTCAGATCTTACATGTCTGGCGTAAGATCTGAAGACTGACGCTGTGCATTTGCTGGAAACAGGAAGGAAATGTCTGCACCTTTTGCCAAACGTTTTTGCTTTTTTAATTTAATTTCTTTTTTATTTATATGTTTATTATTCATTTTATCACTTAATACTATCTCATATTTGTCTTAATGTCATATCTTATTTTATTTTAGCTGTGTTTATATTTTGAATTGTTTAAATTGCTCTTTAATGTTTTATGTAAATATATTATATACATTATATGTTCGAGGATATTTCAACCTTCAATAAGCTCATCAAAACAATCAAAACAGCAACATATTAAACAGACTTAACATACATGTGCTGATTACTACTTGTGGTGTTGTTCAACTACACCCCCCCCCCTTTACCACACTACTTCATGTTCATACTCATTTCATCACTCTTCCTTCGAAGAGGAGGCGTGGATTATTATCAACGTACTGCATGTTGCGTAACTTTACCATATTTATTGCAGACTGTTTGGATGTAAAGGACAACACATCAGACATTGGTGTAGGGAACTCATTCAGTGTCTTGCAGCTATCAAAGGTAAATTTTGTCACATTTTATTATATTTATTTACTTATTGTATTTTTGTTTAGATTGTTTAAAAAGGTAAATACACTTTAAATAGTCATGAAAATGATTATGCAACCTTTAACAAGCAGACAGCTGGGGACTGTACTGTGTTTAAACCAACTATATTTCATTTGGGTTTTTCTCTGTCTTACCTTAAATTGTAAGCCTTATGGATATGTTATTGTGTAACAAAGACTGAAAATGTAGTTTAAGAAACCGGCTAAAAAAGATATAAGGATGCAAAATCAAGTACATTAGCTGAAGGAAAAATGAGAGAAGAAAAATGGGATAGAACATGTACAATTAATGGGAAATTAAACAACAAGAAGTAGAACTACTGTGTAGATATTTCAGAAATGTAGTCCATATATCGAAAACGTGCTTACAAATAGAGTGCGGATCGGGCCGCATTTTTCTGTCCGAGCCCGACCCGTGTCCGACAGTTAAAATCTCATTTTTTTCTCATACTAATGATGTACGTTTGTTTTGTGGAAAGCTTTTATTAAGCAACTGTAGGAAGGCATTCAGAAATGTCAACAGATGAGGTCATCAGCGCAACAAGCGTGTTAACACAGGTGCGCACCTACATAATAAGCTGTTTTAAATTTAAAATGTTCAATGCCTTATCGCGCTGATGTGACCGAGCCCGACCCGAACCTGAACGTCATTAATAAATATCTATCCGAACCGTACAGTCGGGTATCCATCCTCTACGTACGAAGGCTATTTCTTACAAATGTTGTATGTATGTTTGTATGTACTGTATGTATGTATGTATGTATGTATGTTCTGAAACATCATTAATTCACTGAAAGATATTTGGGAAATAATAATAATAATAATAATAATAATAATAATAATAATAATAATAATAATAATAATAATGAGCTTAGATATGCAAAATAGTTTTGTGTGTCGTGAAAATACAATGACTGAGGTTATGTTATGTAACTCAAGACAGGTTACAGTCATTTACTGATTCAGTTCTCTAATGGGTGGCAAGTGATAACATCAGATTTAGAGAAGGATATTAACAGTTTGTGTATGTTAGTAGTGTGTTTTATGCTTAAAATATTGCTTCTTGAACTATAAAACAGGCACTTACTGAACTGTACAATTTAAAAAAAAGGAATATATTTTCTAATTTCTCCTTAGTGAAATAAGAAAATTAATCTTCACACAAAAGATAATGCAGATGGTTTATCAAGTGGATTAGTCAGTCTCATCCAAAACCAGAGGGCAGAGGGGCATTCAACAAGGAGTGGAGCATCAGCACAGAATGTCCTAAACAAATGTAATTAACATTAATCATTATATTAAATTACTGAAACACGGACGAGGTTCTGTGGCTGCAGTAATGACCTCACAGCAGCACGTTATATATTTCATCACCAGAACTTGTGCTATCTGAAAGTGTAGTATTTGATTAAATATCATAAGCAGATAGGGTAACAAATATTAAGGAATTTTAATACTGAAAGCCATACACATTTTGTTTTAAATGATTTGATTTGTGAGTATTTTATATATGTATACTGAATTTGTGTGAACTGAATAATGTTAGGTAGATATTAAACAACATGTTTCACGTCTCTTTTTATAACCTGATCTCTTAAACAGGTTTCACTCTGAAGAATGGGAGATGTCCACGTCAACAACACTTCATACTATGATTACATTAACAACACATCACGCTATGATGACTATGGACGAGAAAGATTCAAATATGTTGTGACATGCATAATCATCAGTATTGGACTTCCTTTGACCCTCATGGCCATCTATGCTCTTCATTCTCTGGTACGTACATTATGACTGAGATCTATTTGTGTAAAGTGTCTGTCTGTAAAGGATCTTGACCTGAGTTGAGGGCCACATGTCAGGGGGCTGGGGTGAAGTATTTTAATGACCTATACATTTACAGGAATAATGAACTGTAAAGTTAAAATGTAAATTAAGATGATTGGACCCTGCAGACATATTTGGGAGGAGTTCAGAACATGTTTACAACTGCTTTCTTTACTTTAACCAATGTTTTCCTGCAGGTGCGAAAGGATAATGTCGCTCCGATCTACATCATCAACCTTCTCATTTCTGACATCATTCAGTTCTGCTGCATGATCGGTTTTGTGACATACCCTGGGTACCTCATAGATCGAATATCCGGTCTTATTTACTACTCTAGTCTGATGGCCAGCGTTTGCTTCATGGTGTTTATCGCCCTGGAAAGGTATCTGTCTTTCCAGAATGTGTGTAACTACTTCTGTGTCTGACCATTGTATTACTACATCATTCTGAAGCTGTGTCTTACATCTTGTATTACAGGTATTTGGTCATCGCCTGCCCACTGTGGTACCGCTTCAGACGAACCATCAAGATCTCTGTGGGGGTCTGTGTCCTGGTCTGGATCCTTTCTCTCGTCTGTTTCATCACTCTGTTTTTCGGTAGTTTATCAAGGTTCACAGGCAAAATCTTAGCTATATTTGTCCTCCTTCCCCTCCCACTGCTCATATTCTTCCTGGTTGGGACCCTCAAAGCCCTGTCTGCTTCCATCTCAGTTCCCGCTGATGAAAAACGTCGAATTGTGGCAATGTTGGTCATGGTGCTGCTTATTTACATGCTGCTGTTCCTGCCTGTAATTATGTTGCTTCTGAGTGGGAAACCTGACATTACAATCTACAATCTGTCTTTTTTGTTTCTTAAATTGAGTCCTCTTGCAGACTTAGTTCTGTATGTTTTCATGAGGAAAGGGGCCATAGACAAGTTTTTGGCCTCTGTGTGTTGTTGCAGAATGGACAACAATGACGACAGCAGTTTAACAGTATGAATGATGACAACATGTCCACAGTCAGCTTCATGTAGGCAGAGAAAGAGGAAGAGAGAGAGAGAGAGAGAGAGAGAGAGAGAGAGAGAGAGAGAGAGAGAGAGAGAGAGAGAGAGAGAGAGAGAGAGAGAGAGAGAGAGAGAGAGAGCGAGAGAGAGAAAGGGGAGAAACAGAAGGAGACATGTAGGCAAATACAAAGAATAGAGACAACACAGATTCTGTCTTCTACTGACATGGTTTCCAATAAGACAGCTAACTGTTGATACTATAAAATATTGTCTTGACTGTACTGTGGGAGTTCTACTTGCTGGGAATGTTTTGGTAAACTTGTCCTGTTTCACTGTGATGGCTTCAACAAAATGTCAATCAAATATGCTTGTATTAGTTTGTTAATCTATGTAATGTCTATCATTATTATACATGGTGACCTGTGGTGACTGTGAAACGGCGACCGCTCATACAACAAAGACAATTACATAAAGCCTAAAAAGGCTTAAATATATGAAACAAATAAAACAGAAAATGGGACAATTTAAAGACAAAAAGTTCAAAGATGGGCAGATCAAGCACAATCATCACAGTGATGACTGTAGCACACGCCAAACACACACCTAACGCCAAACACACACCTAACCAAAGATGACTTTGTGGGTCTGCTTCTAATCCTCCACGGTCCTCTCCATCAGCTTCTGTTTCCATCTGTTGAGGCTCGGCCTCTCTGCTCTCCCCAGTTTGGCTCTGATGGAGCTGTGACGACTGAATATTCTCTGAATTATGACTGGTCCAGAGTTCCTCCTGCTCCTCTTTAATGTCTGGGCTCTCTGGGTCCTCCTGGTCTAGACTGTGGCTCAACTGTGGAGGAACATCTGCAGGGAACACTGAAACCCTGAGGCTCTGCAGCCCAGCCTTGCGATGGACGACCAGCTGGACCTTCAACCACTTGCTGAGTTGAATTGACCAACCCCCTAAAAACAATAGGCTTGTTCGAGATAAACTGCGCCTTGCCTGTAAAGTGGACGAGAGGGGCAGGAGTTGGCCGGGCCTCCGACTGGACACAAGGGGCGGGCGGGGCCTGGGTTTGTAGGTGAGGTAGTCTGTGTGATGTGGACCAGGGGTCACTGCTAGTTGGAGCTGCACCCGTAGACTTTTTCCCTTCTCTTTTACATATGTGCAAAAAGACATTAAAATGCTTTTAAAATGAACCAAACTGTTGTCTTTTTTCATCATTTTTAGACATACTATACTATGACTGTTTTTTCGACATTAAACTATGACTTTTTTAATAACTTCTTTCAACATGCTATACTAGACTTTTTATGACTTTTTTGAAATACTATACTATGACTTCTTTCAACATGCTATACTATGATTTTTTTCGACATACTATACAATGACTTTTTTATGACTTTTTTCAACATGCTATACTATGACTTTTTCAACAATTTTCAAATGACTATTTTTTCGACATAAAAAAAAGAGTTTTTTCGATTTACTATACCATGACGTTTTTAGGACTATTTTCATCATACTATACTATGACTATGTTGTTGACATACTATACTATGACTTTTTTTTATACATATTATACTATGACTTTTTTTCCGACATACTATACTATGACTTTTTTATGTTTTTTTTTGACATACTATACTATGACTTTTTTGTTTTTCTTTTCGACATACTATACTATGACTTTTTTATGACTTTTTTCGACATACTATACTACGACTTTTTTATGACTTTTTTCGACATACTATACTATGACTTTTTTCGACATACCAGCAAGAAGTCCCGCACACAGTCCATTACGCATGCAAATACTTTCACAACGTTTCGGTCACACAGACCTTCCTCAGGTAAAATTCACCTGACAGTGTGCGGGACTTCTTCAACAAGTTATTTCTGGTAACCTTTGCCTTTTCCGAAGCACCTGCCCCAGAAAAGAGGTGTGCAAAAGTGCTTTTGAATCAACATATTATACTATGACTATTTTTGACTTCAACATACTATACTATGACTATTTTTTTGACATACATACATGTGGCTCATTTGGTAGAGCGCTCGCCTACCAATTGGAAGGTTGGTTGTTCGATCCACTGGTCGTTAAGACTAGAAAAGCCCTATGTAAATGCAGTCCATTTACTATACAGTGACTTTTATCAATATACTATACTATGAATTTGTATGACTTTTTTCGCCATACTATAGTATGACTTTTTATGAATTTTTATGATATACTATGACTTTTTTATGACTTCCTTTAACATTTTTCGACATGCTATACTATTACTTTTTTTCAACATACTATACTGACTATTTTAAAACTTTTTTCGAAATACCAATTACTTTTTTAAAACTTTTTTCGACATACTATACTGTGACTATTTTTTCGACATACTATACTATGACTTAGGACTTCACTGCTTTTTCCCATCTGGACCACATTAGACCAGTAATTAACTAAAAAGAAAGTAACTTTTTAAAACAAATAACCAAAAGAAGAGTCTCATTTAATTTGTTAAATACACTGACACACGTACACACACTTTCATTACAATCACTTCGGTATAAAAATCAACCGGTGAACGTAATTCACATCATAACATCATCAATCATCCACAAACATGTTTTGGTTTAAAAAAAAATTCATGCATCTGAGCATCATTTATATATTTCCATGTACAGTATGATACAAATCATGGGAAATCAAAAGCGCTACAGAACCTGACAACCTGTACACAGCAAAACATTTACAAACCCAGACTGATCTCAGTGCAGCATTTTACAGTTTCAACAACCGCGACATGTATTTCCTTTTTTTTTTTGTGGACATTCCTTGGCTTCTCGGTATATTTCTCTTTTAATAAATGAAGTTTGCAGAAACACAGCACACATGCACTCTGCAGAGACACCCTGTACATCAGACTGTCTGCATCTCAACCCACAGCACAGTCTACCAGTATTTTTTTCCTACCTGACAGGAACTCAGTGTGTAACACTAATCATAACATATTTTCTAGTCTTTAGACACATTTCGTGACAGAAAACTGTTTATTATTAGAGCCCGACCAATAAAGGGTTTTTAAGGCCCATATCGATAGTTTGGAAAATGTCTAATATTGGCCGATAATAATGGCCCGCTGATATATCGGTCGGGCTCTATTTATTATACTTTGATCCCAAGAAAACAACCGTGTAATTGTGACATCATAAAGATAACTTTACTGTAATCAAAACAATAACAAAATGAGAATGAGATCTAACTGGATCAGCCAGACTTTACATGACAACCATGTGATTTAACATGTTTCAGATGATTCACATATCTATTTCATGGGCTTAAATAAGCATTTGAAATCATTTTGAACATGCAAAATCATGTCCTTCAGGCAGGGCTGTAGTCAAGTCCACCGTTGTCGAGTCCAAGATAAGTTCAAGATCAGGACTAGCCGAGACCGAGTCAAGACCGAGTCCAAAAGATCAAGTCAAGATTGTAGAAAGAAAGGGTAAAATCAGGCCACATTATTTACTTAAAATATAAAAAATAAAAATTCTAACCCTTAGAAAAAATGCCTTTCTGCCATTTTTACATTGGTGTGTATGGGATGGAATGCTCAGACTTAGAGGGCAGGGCCCAACTGACAGAGTGGAAAGAGGCAGAAGCAAAATTCTTTTTACCTTGCGATACCATCCACAGTTTTAACTCTTCATACATTACTTTTACATCAAAATGTAGGGAATATTGTGCCCTTTCTAACAATGTGCTTAGGGAGGCAATCTGACTTTCCCAAGAGGCACAGTGAGCTTCCAAGTGAAGCCATGTCCACCAACTGCCGCACTGCCTCCTGTACTAAATCCTACCAGAAATACCAGGAGAAGAAGAGAAACAGGCCCTTTTCGGACAGCTGTCCTCACATTTCTTACACAACACATACCATTCTTGTACAGGATGACCAGCAGGGTGTTATATCTCACAGTATTAAAGAGTAAGCAATAGGAGTTACAGTTTTTGAGCTAGAAGCAGGACTATCAAAGGTGAGCCAGAGCCTCGTTTCTGTGAGAAAGACTCTCTGAGACAGGAGTCTTCATGGCAACCTTTAACTGCAGTTGGTCATGTGATCTGATCCCTGACATGTTGACCTGTTGCTGTGAAGTTACTGTGTGTGACTGTGTGTGTGTGTGTGTGTGTGTGTGTGTGTGTGTGTGTGTGTGTGTGTGTGTGTGTGTGTGTGTGTGTGTAGATGTGTTTGTGTGTGTGTGTGTGTGTGTATATCTCTCACAGTATTAAACATTAAGCGATAGGAGATAAGGTTTTTCGAGCTAGAGGCAGGACTATCAAATGTCTGCCTTTGATTAACTCACTGCATTAAAGCAAGGCATGGTAGCTATTTTTGGACAGCACATCTCAAACCCAGAGGCAATTCAAAGTGTTTTAAAACAATAAGGGAGAATAAAATAAATGAAGATGGAATAATCATTTTTAAATTAGATTAAATAACATGCCAATTTGTAATGTTTCCAGTCAGGATGCTTTCTATTGCTCCTCTGTAAAAAATAATAACTTGGCAAGGGACTTTTGCCTTCTGTTTCCAAACTTTGAACACTGATAATAAGATCAGTGAATCATCCTTGTAATGCTGAATAACAGCAGAACAGCAATAATACTGTAGGTACATAGTCACAGAGATGGTATGAGGAAGTAAAAACCATTTCTTGTGTATGTGTCAACAGAGTTCTCAAGAAAAACCAAAGTAAAATAGAGTGTGAGAAAATCTGGGTGCCTGCTAGTCAACTTCCTGTTTTTTGTGGTGCCTGACCAGCCTGGTCTCACAGAATTCCGTGAAATGATCACAAACTGTTAACCGCATTACATGGTGGTGGCACGAAATGTGTGAAAATTCCGTGTGGCCACCACGGAAAACAATGCCAATGTAAAGTCAATGAGAAGATGACGTAGCATTAAGAGCGAAAAACACAGGACTTTCACCCAGGATCCAGGGGATCGTGTCCCGCTTCACGTTTCCTAAACCCAACCGCTGCTTTCTTCTTTTAATAAACCCAACCGTCTCATTCTTCTTTTCCTAAACCCAACTGTCGTGTTCTTCTTTACCTAAACCCAACTGTCCTGTGCTTCTATTCCTAAATCCAAACGTCCCGTTCTTCTTTAACTAAACCCAACCGTCCCAGTCTTCTTTTCCTAAACCCAAATGTCCCATTCTTCTTTAACTAAACCCAAACGTCCCGTTCTTCTTTAACTAAACCCAACTGTCCCGTTCTTCTTTACCTAAACCCAACCGTCAGGTTCTTGTTTTCCTAAACCCAACTGTCCTGTTCTTCTTTTCCTAAACCCAACTGTCCCGTTCTTCTTTAACTAAACACAACTGTCCCGTTCTTCTTTACCTAAACCCAACTGTCCTGTTCTTCTTTACCTAAACCCAACCGTCCCATTGTTGTCCTGCATGTCATGGAAACGTAAACCCACCCACGACCTTTTCCTTAACTTAAGGGGCTGTGTTCATTTCAGTTCAATTCTTCCGTGGGCCCATCACGGAATTTTCAGCGATTCCATGAAACTGCCACAGAGTTTGACGGATTTCACGTAATTCTGTGAGATCAGGTTGGTCACATTCACTGAGCCAGTTTGTGACAGAGTCAAGAAGTCTGTTAATGTTCACAAGGCCAAGAAGATTTGTGTTTTATGCTTGTATTGTATACATGTGTTTTTGTCTTTTTGAAGCACTTTGTGCACCAAATAAGTGCTATATAAATTAAATCAACTTCAAACTTATGGTCTGGTCTTTAATTTTTAAGAGCTACATAAAAATGTTTGGTTTGATGTTTTTGTTATTGCTTTGTGTTTGCTTTTTTGATACAATTGTAATAGTCATACATGTTGTACTACTGTCTGTTTCCAGCAGGTGCAGCCTTTGTAGTCAAACACTGGATAATTAAAGCAAAACTGCATCATTGAAATGCTGTTGAAATAATGTGAAATATACATAGATTTAATTTAGTTTTATTGTAATGGACAAAAACACCTATCTTAAAGTTAACTGTGCATTAATATCTACAATTATACATTTTATTACAGAAAACCTCAATTCAATTCACCTGTTTTAAATCCCCAATAACTTTTAATAATTAATTAATCTTGCACACCATTGTTTCCCCAAAACATAGAAATCAGTTATTCAGAGATGACTCAGATCTTACATGTCTGGTGTAATGTTAACGCTCATAAGAGCGTATTTGCTGGAAACAGGAAGGAAATGTCTGCACCTCTTGCTAAACGTTCACACAGCTCCTAGAGTGTGTTTTAACCCTTTTGTTGTCTTCCCGTTGACCATGTAACTTATTTGGGGTCAAACTTTATTTTTTACATTTTTGTCACTTTTTGTCACCCATTTTTTTTTAGCTTTTCCCAATGTTTTTGTCAGTTTTTTCCAAGGTTTTTTTTAGTCATTTTTGTCACTTTTTTCCACATCCTTTTATCTTTCTTTTTTTTCAAATGCTATACAATTGAATAAAATACCCAAATTCAATGAAAGTAGTGAACTGCTCATTTATTTAACTTGTGAAGAGCGTTGTATGGAACCATCCACGCAATTGTATTTGACATTTTGGTTGAAAGAAACCCAAATTTCTGATATAGAAACATTTTTGAAAATGGGTAAAATTTGAGATGAGGACAACAGGAGGGTTAATGTGCAGCTCAGAGCCACGGGGTAGGTGACGGTCGTCATGAAGGCACATGCACACATTCTGGTACACGTTGCTGAACGGTATCTTAAAGACAGGGTCCTGGAAGAGAGCAAACTTAGTGGGAAGTCCTGGAAGACAACATGTTGATATTCATTTCCTTTTTAATTTTCTTGGTTTATTTTTAATTTTTAGCTTTTTTAATTTCAGGTTTTATTCTGTTTTATTTATATGTTTATTATTCATTTTATCACCTCATATCTGTCTTATTGTCATATCTATATATTAGCTTATATTATTATATATTATATTAGCTATATTTTAGCTGTGTTTATATTTTTAATTGTTTAAATTGCTCTTTAATGTTTTATCTAAATATATTATATACATTATATGTTCGAGGATATTTAAACCTTCAATAAGCTCATCAAAACAAAACAGCAACATATTAAACAGACTTAACATGTATGTGCTGATTACTACATGTGGTGTTGTTCAACTACAATCCCCCCCCCACCCCTCCTTCCCACACTACTTCATGTTTACACTCATTTCATCACTCTTCCTTCGAAGAGGAGGCGTGGATTATTATCAACGTACTGCATGTTGTGTAACTTTCCCATATGTATTGTAGACTGTTGTTTGGATGTAAAGGACAACACATCAGACATTGGTGTAGGGAACTCATTCAGTGTCTTGCAGCTGTCAAAGGTAAATTTTGTCACATTTTATTATATTTATTTATTTATTTAATTTTTGTTTAGATTGTTTAAAAAGGTAAATACACTGTAAATAGTCATGAAAATGATTATGCAAGCTTTAACAACCAGACAGCTGGGGACTGTACTGTGTTTAAACCAACTATATTTCATTTGGGTTTTTCCCTGTCTTACCTTAAATTGTAAGCCTTATGGATATGTTATTGTGTAACAAAGACAGAAAATGTAGTTTAAGAAATCGGCTAAAAAAGATATAAGGATGCAAAATCAAGTACATTAGTTGAAGGAAAAATGAGAGAAGAAAAATGGGATAGAACATGCACAATTAATGGGAAATTAAACAACAATAAGTAGAACTACTGTGTAGATATTTCAGGAATGTAGTCCATATATCGAAAACGTGCTTACAAATAGAGCGCGGATAGGGCCGCATTTTCCTGTCCAAGCCCGGCCCGCGTCCGACACAGGTATTTATGTCTGAGCCTGACTCGAGCCCAACACAGTTCAAATCTCATTTTTTCTCATACTAATGATGTACATTTGTTTGTGTGGAAAGCTTTTATTAAGCAACTGTAGGAAGACATTCGGAAATGTCAACAGATGAGCGCATCAGCGCTAACGGGGCAACAAGTGCGCGGACAGGCGCGCACCTACATAATAAGCTTTTTTAAATTTAAAATTTTCAATGCCTTATCGTGCTGATGTGACCGAGCCTGACCCGAACCTGAACATCATTTCTAAATATCTGTCCGAACGGGTATCCATCCTCTACTTACAAAGGCTATTTCTGACAAATGTTGTATTTATGTATGTATGTACGTATGTATGCATGTTCTGAAACATCATTAGTTCATGGAAATATATTTGGGAAATAATAATAATAATAATAATAATAATAATAATAATAACTAGAACTGCAAGCAGTTATGACGGGGCCCAAGCCTCCGTTGCCAGTCGTCCCTGACGCCCCATTGAGCTGCGCCAGTCGCCCCCGATGACCCGGGGAGCTGCGCCAAAGCGGGACCTAAAGCGTTAGGTGGGGAGGCAAACGTTGGTGAATATCGAGAGGTTTGATCCACAAAGTCTGCGGTACTCTGCCGTTGCAAATATCTCATTACAGTTTTTTACAGTTGCTAGGACGCATTTCTCAATACTTGGGTCACTTTTTCAAAACTCTTTACACAGTGAGCAGAATCAGAATCAGAAAGGGCTTTATTGCCAAGTACGTTGCACATACGAGGAATTTGTCATGGTGTTGTTGGAGCATGTCACACATACAAATATAAGAAGGATAAAAAGATATAAACAATATAAGTATAAACATATACACACAGTACGTATTAATAACGATAAAATTAATTTAAATAAATAGTAAAATAAGTTAAACGTAAAATAAGTTAAACAAAAATAAGTTAGAACAGAAGTATGTGGGCTAAACTGTGGATCATTTATCATTGCTTTGGCACAAAATGCATTCAATGACTACATCTTTCAAATGACATTCATTCTTTTCTCACTTCAACACAACAACCGCCAAAACTCTATGTACCTACTGGCCAATTTGCACATGCTAACATACTGTTTTCAAAATTGTTAAACTTAAGTTCAAAACAATAACATAATAAAAAAAACTGAATAAGACAGCAATTTGCTACATTTCTACAGTAATATTGTAATGAAATATATTTTGAATCGAAAAATTAAATGCTATGAAAACAATTGGACAATTGGACCAACCACAGCTGATTCTCATTATGGCTGAACACCTACACAGGTGTTACTCTTTCAATTTCATTACAAAAGGAGACAACCTCAGAATAGTTTTGTATTGTGACGTAAACATGGACCCAGCCAGAGATGGAGAAGTGGCTGAAAGAGGAAGAAGAGTGGCTGGGAGGGGGTGAGGAATTCATATGCGTGGTGGAAGAAGAAGAGGAAGATCAAGAGCTGTAGTCTCAGATGAGATTAGAGCTACTGTAATTGATCATGCAATCAATCATGGTCTCTCAATGAGAGACGCTGGTTAGAGAGTGCAGCCAAATCTGCAATGCTCAACAGTGGCATATATTGTTAGAGTTTTCCGGCAAACCAACAGGTAACTTGTATTCTGCATGGCATCTGACTGAGCTGCACATTACAGAAATAAATAGAGCAAAGCCTGCAAACCAACTTGTGTGTAATTGCTTTTCTGCTTAGGACTCAACGTCTACCTCACACAGGTGGGAGACGTAGGATGTTCACTGATGTGCAAGAAACTGCCATTGTTGATATGGTCATCAGAAACAACGGCATAAAGCTCAATGAGATTCGTGACAGAGTCTTGGCAGACGTTACTTCACAATTTATTAATTCACAAATATTCACAGTGTAAGCATAACAACTATTTCTAGAGTCCTGAAAAAACATCAGGTCAGGATGAAGCAGTTGTATACTGTGCCTTTTGAGAGGAACTCTGAACGTGTCAGGCAACTCAGGAACCAATATGTCCAGGTACGATCACAATACTGTAAAATACAGAACTGTTTTTGAACAAAACCAAACACACACAAAGACATACATTTCAGGTAATGTATACTTCTGCAATAGCCTAACTCTTATGTTGCCTTGTGGATTTATTTTGGAGAGTCATGGAGATTGAAGGCAGGCATACACCCCACATTTTCATCTTTGTGGATGAGGCGGGTTTCAACTTGGCCAAAACACGGCGACGAGGAAGGAATGTGATTGGGAAGAGAGCCACAGTGGATGGACATCCACTGTGGCTCTCTTCCCAATCACGGGCCAGAGGGGTGCCAACATCACAATGTGTGCAGCAATATCCACTGATGGACTGCTGTTACAAAAACCCCTAATTGGGCCATACAACACTGAGCGTCTCCTTGCATTCCTGCATGATCTCTATGAAAGGGTTGTGCTAGTTGAGGAAAGGGATGCAGAGAGAAGAAATCAGCCAACATTTATAATTGTATGGGACAATGTGGCATTTCACCACTCCCGTGCAGTCACCGAGTGGTTTGCAGCCCATCCCAGAATGGTGTCACTTTTCCTCCTACCTTACTCTCCATTCCTCAACCCCATAGAGGATTTTTTTTCCTCATGGAGGTGGAAGGTTTATGACCACCATCCACATAATCAATTGTCCCTCCTGGAAGCAATGAATGCTGGATGCCTGGAAATATCAGCAGAAGATTGCCAGGGATGGATCAGGCATGCCAGAAGATTATTTCCTAGGTGTATTGCCCTAGATGTTATAAGATGTGATGTGGATGAGAACCTGTGGCCAAATGCAGAAGACCGAGTAGATTAGCATTCCTATTGTATCTGTATCAGTGGATGGTGTGTACAAATTCTTGTATTTTGGAATTACTCAGTGCAAATAAAAGACATACAATATATTGAAGCGTACTGCATCATGTCTGATTCATTCCAGTAACATATATTGCAGTGAATTCTAAACAGTAGAGAGGTGTCCTTGTTTTACATAAGAAAACATTATATAACGATACCTGTTGTTAGTGTATTTTAGGTCATTGTTTTGTGGGTGACAAAGTGTGTTTGTTGGCTGTCAACCTTTGCTAGTGTTATGGGAGAAGGAGTTGATTTGAGACATGTATGAAGTGATTTGGTAGTTTTAGTGCATTTTGAATGTGAAATGAGCTGCTGTGCCGAACTGAAAGTTGGTTAAGAGGACTGTGTTAAGAGTTTTGAAAAAGTTGAAAAAGACCTAAGTATTGAGAAATGTATCCTAGCGACTGTCAAAAACTGTAACATTGATTGAGTAGAAGGGACAAAACTGGTCTACGTTAGATACAGTGCCCCCTAATGGCCGATCTTCGACAAATTTGGTACAGAGCCTCAGAGCGGCATGCCAACCGAGCATCACATCTACAGTTCTATATATTTAGAGTCATCCAGTGCAAAAATAAACATATTGAACATTATAAATCATATAAAGTACAAACTATTTACATTTCTTACATACAGTGTATCAATCTTGGATGGTACAGTATGGATTAATTGCACAAAGACCCAGAAAAATTCTGGACTTCTAGGCTGGATACAAAACCTTCTGAAAGAGCTAGGAAGACACCAAAGACATCAGCAGAATGGGGCGACTGTTAGCCTTTAGCTCCAAAAGACCGTGTGTTTCTACTAGTTAAAATTATAAAGGCAAAGCGGTTTCCATGCCCCCTCGGGCTTGGACCCCTAAAAATGAGTTTAGATATGCAAAATAGTTTTGTGTGTCGTGAAAATACAATGACTGAGGTTATGTTATGTAACCCAAGACAGGTTACCGTCATTTACTGATTCAGTTAGAGATGTTTAGTGAAATAAGAAAATTAATCTTTACACATAAGATAATGCAGATGGTTTATCAAGTGGATTAGTCAGTGTCATCCAAAACCAGAGGGCAGAGGGGCATTCAACAAGGAGTGGAGCATCAGCACAGAATGTCCTAAACAAATGTAATTAACATTAATCATTATATTAAATTACTGAAACACGGACGAGGTTCTGTGGCTGCAGTAATGACCTCACATCAGCACGTTATATATTTCATCACCAGAACTTGCTATTGCGTGCTATTTGAAACTGTGGTATTTGATTAAATATCATAAGCAGATAGAGTAACAATTATTAAGGAATTTTAATACTGACAGCAATACACATTTTGTTTTAAATTATTTGATTTGTGAGTATTTTATATATGTATACTGAATTTGTGTGAACTGAATAATGTTAGGTAGATATTAAACAACATGTTTCACGTCTCTTTTTATAACCTGATCTCTTAAACAGGTTTCACTCTGAAGAATGGAAGATGACCACAATAACAACACATTTCAGTATTATGACTACTATAGAGAAGACAAAACCATAAATGTTGTGACATGGATAATCATATGTATCGGACTTCCTTTGACCCTCATGGCCATCTATGCTCTTCATTCTCTGGTACGTACATTATGACTGAGATCTATTTGTGTAAAGTGTCTGTCTGTAAAGGATCTTGACCTGAGTTGAGGGCCACATGTCAGGGGGCTGGGGTGAAGTATTTTAATGACCTATACATTTACAGGAATAATGAACTGCAAAGTTAAAATGTAAATTAAGATGATTGGACCCTGCAGACATATTTGGGAGGAGGAGTTCAGAACATGTTTACAACTGCTTTCTTTACTTCAACCAATGTTTTCCTGCAGGTGTGAAAGGATAATGTCGCTCCGATCTACGTCATCAACCTTCTCATTTCTGACATCATTCAGTTCTGCTGCATGATCAGTTTTGTGGCAAAACCTGGGTGCCACATAGATCGAATATTCGGTCTTATTTATGAATCTAGTCTGATGGCCAGCGTTTGCTTCATGGTGAGAGAGAGAGAGAGAGAGAGAGAGAGAGAGAGAGAGAGAAAGGGGAGAAACAGAAGGAGACATGTAGGCAAATACAAAGAATAGAGACAACACAGATTCTGTCTTCTACTGACATGGTTTCCAATAAGACAGCTAACTGTTACTACTATAATAATACTATAAAATATTGTCTTGACTGTACTGTGGGAGTTCTACTTGTTCTAAACATTATATTCCAAAACACATATGTTTATTTTTAAAGTTTTTAAGTTACATTGTAACAATTTAACAATTCGCCCTTATGAAATCCAATCGCAGCACGGCTGTTTTGGAACGCAATAGACAGACGCTTAAATTCAACTAAAATGTAACAGTGAACAATCAGTGTTGGACCTCCAGTCTGTTGAGATGCCTCTCCAAACGCAGAAACCAAGCGCAGTCACACCATAAAACATTAAGACACGTTAAGAGTCAGGGTGTATCCAGCAAGGCCGATACGAGCGTCACATTCACCAGCCAGCTCCAAACAGGTGAACGAGGTCTCTCCACTTCACCGTTTAAACAAAGTGGAATAAATGTGTACAAGTCCAAATCTACACAAAACCCACAATCAATTAGTAAGCTGACATCACATGTATATACATGGCATTTAGGAAACCTTTATTGCAAAGTTGGCACGGCAAGATGTCCAAACTAGTGCAACAGTAACTTTCGTTTGTTTGGCAGGGGACTTTTGCCTTCTGTTTCCAAACTTTGAACACTGATAATAAGATCAGTGAATCATCCTTGTAATGCTGAATAACAGCAGAACAGCAATAATACTGTAGGTACCTAGTCACAGAGATGGTATGAGGAAGTAAAAACCATTTGTTGTGCATGTCTCAACAGAGTTCTCAAGAAAAACCAAAGTAAAATAGAGTGTGGGCATATCTGGGTGCCTGCTAGTCAACTTCCTGTTTTTTGTGGTGCCTTGACCAGCCTGGTGTCTGTGAAATGATCACAAACTGTTAACACCGCATTACATGGTGGTGGCACGAAATGTGTGAAAATTCCGTGTGGCCACCACGGAAAACAATGCCAATGTAAAGTCAATGAGAAGATGACGTAGCATTAAGAGCGAAAAACACAGGACTTTTCCTAAACCCAACCGCTGCTTTCTTCTTTTCCTAAACCCAAACGTCACGTTCTTCTTTATCTAAACCCAACTGTCCTGTTCTTCTTTTCCTAAACCCAACTGTCCCTTTTTGGTTGAAAGAAACCCAAATTTCTGATAAAGAAACGGTTTTGAAAATGGGTAAACTTTGAGATGAAGACAACAGGAGGGTTAATGTGCAGCTCAGAGCCACGGGGTAGGTGACGGTCGTCATGAAGGCACATGCACACATTCTGGTACACGTTGCTGAATGGTATCTTAAAGACAGGGTCCTGGAAGAGAGCAGACTTAGTGGGAAGTCCTGGAAGACAAAATGTTGATATTCATTTCCTTTTTAATTTTCTTGGTTTATTTTTCAGGTTTGATTCTTTTTTATTTATATGTTTATTACTCATTTTAGCACCTCATATCTGTCTTATTGTCATATCTTATTTTATTTTAGCTGTGTTTATATTTTGAATTGTTTAAATTGCTCTTTAATGTTTTATGTAAATATATTATACACATTATATGTTCGAGGATATTTAAACCTTCAATAAGCTCATCAAAACAGCAACATATTAAACAGACTTAACATGCATGTGCTGATTACTACTTGTGGTGTTTTTCAACCCCCCCCTTCCCCTCCTTACCACACTACTTCATGTTCATACTCATTTCATCACTCTTCCTTCGAAGAGGAGGCGTGGATTATTATCAACGTACTGCATGTTGTGTAACTTTACCATATTTATTGCAGACTGTTTGGATGTAGAGGACAACACATCAGACATTGGTGTAGGGAACTCATTCGGTGTCTTGCAGCTGTCAAAGGTAAATTTTATCACATTTTATTATATTTATTTATTTTATTTTTGTTTAGATTGTTTACAAAGGTAAATACACTGTAAATAGTCATGAAAATGATTATGCAACCTTTAACAGCAGACAGCTGGGGACTGTACTGTGTTTAAACCAACTATATTTCATTTGGGTTTTTCCCTGTCTTACCTTAAATTGTAAGCCTTATGGATATGTTATTGTGTAACAAAGACAGAAAATGTAGTTTAAGAAACCGGCTAAAAAAGATATAAGCATGCAAAATCAAGTACATTAGCTGAAGGAAAAATGAGAGAAGAAAAATGGGAAAAAGCACACACAATTAATGGGAAATTAAACAACAAGAAGTAGAACTACTGTGTAGATATTTCAGAAATGTAGTCCATATATCGAAAACGTGCCAGGCTCTGACAGGAAAAAGCGGCCCGATCCGCATTTTCCTGTCAGAGCACGGCCCGAGCCTGACAGGCGTTAAGATATTTATGTCCGAGCCCGACCTGAGCCGGACACAGTTCAAATCTCATTATTTTCTGTGGAAAGCTTTTATTAAGCAACTGTAGGAAGGCATTCAGAAATGTCAACAGATGAGGTCATCAGCGCACACGGGACAACAAGCGCACGTTAACACAGGCGCGCACCTACATAATAAGCTTTTTTAAATTTAAAATGTTCAATACATAACACAATATCATTATATTAATTTACTGAAACACGGACGAGGTTCTGTGGCTGCAGTAATGACCTCACATCAGCACGTTAAATATTTCATCACCAGAACTTGTGCTATCTGAAAGTGTAGTATTTGATTAAATATCATAAGCAGATAGGGTAACAATTATTAAGGAATTTTAATACTGAAAGCAATAGACATTTTGTTTTAAATTATTTGATTTGTGAGTATTTTATATATGTATACTGAATTTGTGTGAACTGAATAATGTTAGGTAGATATTAAACAACATGTTTCACGTCTCTTTTTATAACCTGATCTCTTAAACAGGTTTCACTCTGAACAATGGGAGATGTCCACAATAACAACACATTTCAGTATTATGACTACTATAGAGAAGACAAAACCATAAATGTTGTGACATGGATAACCATATGTATCGGACTTCCTTTGACCCTCATGGCCATCTATGCTCTTCATTCTCTGGTACGTACATTATTACTGAGATCTATTTGTGTAAAGTGTCTGTCTGTAAAGGATCTTGATCTGAGTTGGGGGCCACATGTCAGGGGGCTGGGGTGAAGTATTTTAATGACCTACACATTTATAGGAATAATGAGCTGCAAAGTTAAAATGTAAATTAAGATGATTGGACCCTGAAGACATATTTGGGAGGAGTTCAGAACATGTTTACAACTGCTTTCTTTACTTTAACCAATGTTTTCCTGCAGGTGCGAAAGGATAATGTCGCTCCGATCTACGTCATCAATCTTCTCATTTCCGACCTCATTCAGTTCTGCTGCATGATCGGTTTTGTGGCAAGACCTGGGTGCCACATAGATCGAATATTCGGTCTTATTTATGAATCTAGTTTGATGGCCAGCATTTGCTTCATGGTGTGCATCGCCCTGGAAAGGTATCTGTCTATCCAGAATGTGTGTAACTATTTCTGTGTCTGACCATTGTATTACTACATCATTCTGAAGCTGTGTCTTACATCTTGTATTACAGGTATTTGGTCATCGCCTGCCCACTGTGGTACCACTTCAGACGAACCATCATGATCTCCGTTGTGGTCTGTGTCCTGGTCTGGATCTTTTCTCCCGTCTATTGCTTCTCTTTTTCATTTATTCATCCTATCACAGCCATATTTGTCCTCCTTCCCCTCCCACTGCTCATATTCTTCCTGGTTGGGACCCTCAAAGCCCTGTCTGCTTCCATCTCAGTTCCCGCTGATGAAAAACGTCGAATTGTGGCAATGTTGGTCATGGTGCTGCTTATTTACACGCTGCTGTTCCTGCCCACAATTATATTGTTTCTGAGTGAGGGAGATGACAAATTCATCATCCTGTCCTGTGTGTTTCTTAGGTTGAGTCCTCTTGCAGACTTAGTTCTGTATGTTTTCATGAGGAAAGGGGCCATAGACAAGTTTTTGGCCTCTGTGTGTTGTTGCAGAATGGACAACAATGACGACAGCAGTTTAACAGTATGAATGATGACAACATGTCCACAGTCAGCTTCATGTAGGCAGAGAAAGAGGAAGAGAGAGAGAGAGAGAGAGAGAGAGAGAGAGAGAGAGAGAGAGAGAAAGGGGAGAAACAGAAGGAGACATGTAGGCAAATACAAAGAATAGAGACAACACAGATTCTGTCTTCTACTGACATGGTTTCCAATAAGACAGCTAACTGTTACTACTATAATAATACTATAAAATATTGTCTTGACTGTACTGTGGGAGTTCTACTTGCTGGGAATGTTTTGGTAAACTTGTCCTGTTTCACTGTGATGGCTTCAACAAAATGTCAATCAAATATGCTTGTATTAGTTTGTTAGTCTATGTAATGTCTATCATTATTATACATGGTGACCTGTGGTGACTGTGAAACGGTGACTGCTCATACACAAAGGCAATTACATAAAGCCTAAAAAGGCTTAAATATATGAAACAAATAAAACAGAAAATGGGACAATTTAAAGATAAAGAGTTCAAAGATGGGCAGATCAAGCACAATCATCACAGTGATGACTGTAGCACACCCCAAACACACACCTAACGCCAAACGGCACTTCTGTCTAATAATAACTAGTGGAAACATACCGTCTTTTGGAGTTAAAAGCTAACAGTCGCCCCGTTCTGCTGATGTCTTTGGTGTCTTCCTAGCCCTTATAGAAGGTTTTGTATCCAGCCTAGAAGTCCAGAGATTTTCGGAGTCTTTGTGCTATTAATCCATACTGTTAATCCAAGATTGATACACTGTATGTAAGAAATGTAAATAGTTTGTCCTTTATATATGAGTTTTAATGTTCAATATGTTTATTTTTGCACTGGATGACTCCAAATATATAGGAGAACAACACAAATGCTTGTGTAGCATTGCTGTATGTGTGATATCAATAAATATGAAATTATCATGTTTTGAGCATAGGCATAAGTGAATGTCATGAGGACAAAAGCGTCTAGACTTTTTTTGAAAAAAATGAGATATTTTGTCCACTGTATAAGTTACAATGTTTATTTTTCACTGTTTGACTCCTAATACATATGAGAAGTGTTTTAGACAGGAGATTATATATCTGTGAGATTTATGTTCCGTTTTATTTATTTATTTATTTGTCTTTATGGTCCTACAACCTTTTTTTAACATTCACGTGACCTCACTGCATCACACATATTCTAATAGCGCAGTTTTTCTTCTGAAAAGAAATGATTTTCATAGATTGACTTTGGACAACAGGTTTGATGTTTTACAAGCTTTTATGGAAAATAAAACCAGACGGACCAGAGGTTGTCAAAAATCCTTTAGGGCTTAATGTCTTTTAGGATTAAACATTTGGTGCCCCCCCCCTGTGTTAGTATAAAAAAGGCAGTGCCATCTGAATAATTAAAAAGATTATTGCTAAGAAACTTCCGCACACTGTCTAACTTGCAGAGATACTGTAGATTTAGTAGCTGGCAACGTTTTGGTACTAAACCTTCATCAGGCAAATGGTATTACTTACTGAGCCAAAAGCCATCTTTTGTAGGAGGGGACTGTGGGTTTGCACCAATCACCTTCTCTTTGCAACTTATGACCCACTCGTCCCTCTCCGACGCACCTGTCTCTTGATACAGTGAGGGAAAAAAGTATTTGATCCCCTGCTGATTTTGTACGTTTGCCCACTGACAAAGAAATGATCAGTCTATAATTTTAATGGTAGGTTAATTTGAACAGTGAGAGACAGAATAACAACAAAAAAATCCAGACAAATGCATGTCAAACAAGTTATGAATTGATTTGCATTTTAATGAGGGAAATCAGTACATGACTTAGTACTTGGTGGCAAAACCCTTGTTGGCAATCACAGAGATTAGACGTTTCTTGTAGTTGGCCACCAGGTTTGCACACATCTCAGGAGGGATTTTGTCCCACTCCTGTTTGCAGATGTTCTCCAAGTCATTAAGGTTTCGAGGCTGACGTTTGGCAACTCGAACCTTCAGCTCCCTCCACAGATTTTCTATGGGATTAAGGTCTGGAGACTGGCTAGGGCACTCCTGGACCTTAATGTGCTTCTTCTTGAGCCACTCATTTGTTGCCTTGGCTGTGTGTTTTGGGTCATTGTCATGCTGGAATACCCATCCACGACCCATTTTCAATGCCCTGGCTGAGGGAAGGAGGTTCTCACCCAAGATTTGACGGCCCGTCCATCGTCCCTTTGATGCGGTGAAGTTTTCCTGTCCCGTTAGCAGAAAAACACCCCCAAAACATAATGTTTCCACCTCCATGTTTGACGGTGTTATTGGGGTCATAGGCAGCATTCCTTCTCCTCCAAACAGGGCGAGTTGAGTTGATGCCAAAGAGCTCGATTCTGGTCTCATCTGACCACAAAACCTTCACCCAGTTTTCCTCTGAATCATTCAGATGTTCATTGGCAAACCTCAGACGGGCTTGTACATGTGCTTTCTTGAGCAGGGGGACCTTGCGGTTCGCTGCAGGATTTCAGCCCTTCACAGTGTAGTGTGTTACCAATGGTTTTCTTGGTGACTATGTTCCCAGCTGCCTTGAGATCATTGACAAGATCCTCCTGTGTAGTTCTGGGCTGATTCCACACCGTTCTCATGATCATTGCATCTCCACGAGGTGAGATCTTGCATGGAGCCCCAGACCGAGGTAGATTGACAGTGCTTTTGTTTTTCTTCCATCTGCGAATAATCGCACCAACTGTTGTCACCTTCTCACCATGCTGCTTGGGTGTGCTCCTTATCTCAGTTTGTTACCTGTAGAAAAGACAACTGGGAGCCAGAAATCTTTCTGATTGAGAGGGGTCAAATACTGATTTCCCTCATTAAAATGCTAATCAATTCATAACTTGTTTGACATGCATAAGTCTGGATTTTTTGTTGTTATTCTGTCTCTCACTGTTCAAATGAACCTACCACTAAAATTATAGACTGATCATTTCTTTGTCAGTGGGCAAAAATACAAACTCAGCAGGGGATAAAATACTTTTTTCCCTCACTGAATATATGTGTGAAGTATTTTTCTGTTCATATTAACTTAAATTGTAGAGTTTAGTACAGTGAACCTAAGTAATGAAATATTGTGAAGAGAAAAACTGACTTGTGTTTGAAGATCAGTTTGTGTTTTTCTGCATACTTCAACACACTCAGTTTGTGAAACTTCAGGCACCTTGTATTGGTTTTAACATTCAGCCAAGTTGGTTTGCATTTAGAGTTTATCAGATCCACGTCTTTGTCTTCTGAGTGTGATGTGTTTTTTTTTTTTGCCAAACAGCACCTTGTTTAGCAGCTAAAGTCTTAGAGGTCATTTAGGACATTAAAAATGTCCTAAATATAAAAGAGACTTCAGATACAGTATTAGGGGACCACTAAGGTCTATATAAAAGAGACTTCAGATACAGTATATTGGGAGATTTCAGATACAGTATTAGGGGACCACTAAGGTCTATATAAAAAAGACTTCAGATACAGTATTAGGGGACCACTAAGGCCTATATAAAAGAGACTTCAGATACAGTATTAGGGGACCACTAAGGTCTATATAAAAGAGACTTCAGATACAGTATTAGGGGACCACTAAGGTCTATATAAAAGAGACTTCAGATACAGTATTAGGGGACCACTAAGGCCTATATAAAGAGACTTCAGATACAGTATTAGGGGACCACTAAGGTCTATATAAAAGAGACTTCAGATACAGTATATTGGGAGATTTCAGATACAGTATTAGGGGACCACTAAGGTCTATATAAAAAAGACTTCAGATACAGTATTAGGGGACCACTAAGGCCTATATAAAAGAGACTTCAGATACAGTATTAGGGGACCACTAAGGTCTATATA
Organism: Sander lucioperca; assembly: GCF_008315115.2. Taxonomy (NCBI): domain Eukaryota; kingdom Metazoa; phylum Chordata; class Actinopteri; order Perciformes; family Percidae; genus Sander; species Sander lucioperca. The sequence continues at coordinate 4,066,426 of NC_050187.1, forward strand.
AAAGAGACTTCAGATACAGTATTAGGGGACCACTAAGGTCTATATAAAAGAGACTTCAGATACAGTATTAGGGGACCACTAAGGCCTATATAAAGAGACTTCAGATACAGTATTAGGGGACCACTAAGGTCTATATAAAAGAGACTTCAGATACAGTATATTGGGAGATTTCAGATACAGTATTAGGGGACCACTAAGGTCTATATAAAAAAGACTTCAGATACAGTATTAGGGGACCACTAAGGCCTATATAAAAGAGACTTCAGATACAGTATTAGGGGACCACTAAGGTCTATATAAAAGAGACTTCAGATACAGTATTAGGGGACCACTAAGGTCTATATAAAAGAGACTTCAGATACAGTATTAGGGGACCACTAAGGCCTATATAAAGAGACTTCAGATACAGTATTAGGGGACCACTAAGGTCTATATAAAAGAGACTTCAGATACAGTATATTGGGAGATTTCAGATACAGTATTAGGGGACCACTAAGGTCTATATAAAAAAGACTTCAGATACAGTATTAGGGGACCACTAAGGCCTATATAAAAGAGACTTCAGATACAGTATTAGGGGACCACTAAGGTCTATATAAAAGAGACTTCAGATACAGTATTAGGGGACCACTAAGGCCTATATAAAGAGACTTCAGATACAGTATTAGGGGACCACTAAGGTCTATATAAAAGAGACTTCAGATACAGTATATTGGGAGATTTCAGATACAGTATTAGGGGACCACTAAGGTCTATATAAAAGAGACTTCAGATACAGTATATTGGGAGATTTCAGATACAGTATTAGGGGACCACTAAGGTCTATATAAAAAAGACTTCAGATACAGTATTAGGGGACCACTAAGGCCTATATAAAAGAGACTTCAGATACAGTATTAGGGGACCACTAAGGTCTATATAAAAGAGACTTCAGATACAGTATTAGGGGACCACTAAGGCCTATATAAAGAGACTTCAGATACAGTATTAGGGGACCACTAAGGTCTATATAAAAGAGACTTCAGATACAGTATATTGGGAGATTTCAGATACAGTATTAGGGGACCACTAAGGTCTATATAAAAAGACTTCAGATACAGTATTAGGGGACCACTAAGGCCTATATAAAAGAGACTTCAGATACAGTATTAGGGGACCACTAAGGTCTATATAAAAGAGACTTCAGATACAGTATTAGGGGACCACTAAGGTCTATATAAAAGAGACTTCAGATACAGTATATTGGGAGATTTCAGATACAGTATTAGGGGACCACTAAGGTCTATATAAAAAAGACTTCAGATACAGTATTAGGGGACCACTAAGGCCTATATAAAAGAGACTTCAGATACAGTATTAGGGGACCACTAAGGTCTATATAAAAGAGACTTCAGATACAGTATTAGGGGACCACTAAGGTCTATATAAAACAGACTTCAGATACAGTATTAGGGGACCACTAAGGCCTATATAAAGAGACTTCAGATACAGTATTAGGGGACCACTAAGGTCTATATAAAAGAGACTTCAGATACAGTATATTGGGAGATTTCAGATACAGTATTAGGGGACCACTAAGGTCTATATAAAAAAGACTTCAGATACAGTATTAGGGGACCACTAAGGCCTATATAAAAGAGACTTCAGATACAGTATTAGGGGACCACTAAGGTCTATATAAAAGAGACTTCAGATACAGTATTAGGGGACCACTAAGGCCTATATAAAGAGACTTCAGATACAGTATTAGGGGACCACTAAGGTCTATATAAAAGAGACTTCAGATACAGTATATTGGGAGATTTCAGATACAGTATTAGGGGACCACTAAGGTCTATATAAAAAAGACTTCAGATACAGTATTAGGGGACCACTAAGGCCTATATAAAAGAGACTTCAGATACAGTATTAGGGGACCACTAAGGTCTATATAAAAGAGACTTCAGATACAGTATTAGGGGACCACTAAGGCCTATATAAAGAGACTTCAGATACAGTATTAGGGGACCACTAAGGTCTATATAAAAGAGACTTCAGATACAGTATATTGGGAGATTTCAGATACAGTATTAGGGGACCACTAAGGTCTATATAAAAAAGACTTCAGATACAGTATTAGGGGACCACTAAGGCCTATATAAAAGAGACTTCAGATACAGTATTAGGGGACCACTAAGGTCTATATAAAAGAGACTTCAGATACAGTATTAGGGGACCACTAAGGTCTATATAAAAGAGACTTCAGATACAGTATTAGGGGACCACTAAGGCCTATATAAAGAGACTTCAGATACAGTATTAGGGGACCACTAAGGTCTATATAAAAGAGACTTCAGATACAGTATTAGGGGACCACTAAGGCCTATATAAAAGCATCCAAAGAGCACCATGTCATGGGACCTTTAAAAAGTTTAATTGCCTGTGGTAGGAATGATTTCTTGTAGCGGTCTGTGCGACATCGAAGTTGTTGGAGCCTCTTAGAGAAGGTGCTCCTCTGTTGGACCAGTGTGGGGTGGAGAGGGTGGTCGGGCTTATCCATGATAGATAACAGTGTGTTCAGTGACCTCTTCTTCACCACAGCTTCAAAAGTGTCCTGTTTGCAGCCAATAACTGAGCCAGCCTTCCTGATCAGTTTGTTCAGTCTGTTTGTGTCGCTGGCTCCGATGCTGCTGTTATTATACAGTCCCTCCAGAAAAACGTGATTATGCGATCGCATAATTCAATGCATAATCAGTCAAAGTCCGCATATTTATGCGGGGGCCACATTTTTTCAAATACGCCGCACTTTTGCCGCATAAATTGCCGCATAAATTGCCGCATAAATTGCCGATTTCCTTGCAAAATATGCAGGGCTTACATGATTTCATAATCCCTGCATTTTCATTGCAAAAAAGTCACATATATCTTAGCAGAAAGTTGAAAAATGTTGCGTTTACTTCACACAAGAGCAGCCATTTTTCCCTTTTGCCATGGGAACGTTATGAAGTGACGTAATTATGCGACGTGAACATCATCGACAAGCTGCAAACCCCGCGATGAAGCCATGATGAAACCGCCGTTTTTTTTGCAAGTTCCCGCATTTTTTGCAAGTTCCCGCAATTTCATCACATGAAATTGCTTAAAGATCCCGCATATTCTATCGCATTTTTTAAGAAAACGTGCTGCATAATCAAGGATTTTTGCCCGCAACCATCACAAAAAAACTCAGGAAGGACTGATTATATGGTATTATAACAAGATTGTCATCAATGCGCATGCGCATGTCGGATCGTGCAAGCAGCACAGATCGCATACCCACAAGTTAAAGCCCATGTTGCAGGTTAACCACCACTGTTGATTAATGGGTACATAAAGCACTCAACATATGTATATCATTGTTAAAAATGTCACCAAATAGCGTTAAAGGCCAGTTTTTACCGTTTTAGTCGTTTAGTGGGTTTTTTAACGCAATTCGGTGATGACGTCACGTTGGGGAGAGGTGCCTCAGTCTAGTACTAGAACTATGGTGACTGTGTTTCAGCCTAGTACTAGAACTATGGTGACTGACTGGGATGAGGAAGAGGTGTTTTTACTGTCAGTGAATAGCACCACCATGTTTTCTTTATATTTAGTGACAGTGATCATGTCGTTAGTTCAGATAAGTACCGGTAATCTAGCTAGATCTAGAAATAGAAGGCATCATGCTAGCTATGGGCTAACTTGCCAGTCAGTCTCACCTGTGAAATCCCCCGACGTTGTAAACACATTTTCGATTAGATATCTCACGTTTTGATGGACCCTACTAGCTCCAGTAACAACATAATTGCCTGGTGTTTATTTATTACTTGGATGGGGATGCTTGGACAGCTAGCTAAAGCTACGGCGATGTTTTGCTAACGTTAGCGCAACAGCGTTAGCCTAGAAGGCTAGGTAAATATTACGACTGCCTTCGTTGTTTCCTCTATCTGCGTCCACGTTGTCAACATAAGACATGTGGTGCTAGTGCTCCTTTTGTACCGTAATTGTATTGAATGAAATGTTAAGCTTCGCTCCTACGAGATGGGTGAGTTTTTGTTAGGTAGCTACGTTACACACAAAGTTAACTGGCTATAGTTAGCCTGTGCTAGCGGAATTAGCTAATGTTGCGTATCCAGCCAGCAGCTTCGACAGTAGTTCCGGCGAGCTAACCACGACAGCTAACACATCCACAAGCGTCTCTATTTCAAACATCACTGCAGATTGACTGCTTTTAGCAGCAGAGGTTGATTGTGGGCGACAATACTGTCGTGGTTAGCTTACCGAAACTAATGCCGATTGCCGAAGTTGCTGGCTGGTTACGCAACGTTAGCTAATTCCGCTAGCATACAGGCTAACTATAGCCAGTTAGCTTTGTATGTAACAAAAACTCACCCATCTCCCTCCAATATTATTATACACATAATAAAGACACATGGACTCGGTCGAGACCAAAAGCCATATTTTGCAACACCAGTGGCACAGACCGAGACCATAGACAGTGAACAGAGACCAGTGGCACAGACCGAGACCGTAGACAGTGAACAGAGACCAGTGGCACAGACCGAGACCATAGACAGTGAACAGAGACCAGTGGCACAGACCGAGACCGTAGACAGTGAACAGAGACCAGTGGCACAGACCGAGACCATAGACAGTGAACAGAGACCAGTGGCACAGACCGAGACCATAGACAGTGAACAGAGACCAGTGGCACAGACCGAGACCATAGACAGTGAACAGAGACGGGGCTTTCGTCTGTCGTCTCCCCAACGTGACGTAGTGCAATGCATTGTGGGGGAAAAGAGAATCATTGCAAACTGCTGTAAAATAGTACTACTTTTTGTATTTTATTCCGTTTTGTGATATCCATTGTATTTGATGTTGTTGGGTAACAGTTTAAATGTTTATTACCAACAAGCAAATTGCACAAATTCATTAGAAAATAAACCCTGCAACATGGGCTTTAAATTCCAACCGTTATTAACTGAAAATGGAATGACAGGGTGGTAACCTAGCAACAGCAGCAGTTATTGCTTGTCTCTTTTTGAATCAGTTTTTTCTGTTAAGGACATTTTTCTAGAGACAAGGCGTCTGTGGTCATGTTTAGCTCCGTGTCAAAAGCAGAAATGCTGAGACTGTTGGTGAAACAGCGACTAGATGCGGCCGCTGAAGACATATTCAAGCTGTTTGCCACAACAATAGCAGATAAGAAGGAGGAACGTACTCGTTTAAAAGAAAAGGAGAGACAGCACAAACTACTGGAAGTTCATCTACACAGATCAGGTATTTCTCAGCCTTTATATTTATTATGTGTGTCATAGTGACCATAGACTATCTTTCCATAGATATTTTGGAAATCTAAAATAAATTGTGTAACTGTGTCCATGTAGGGAAACTCTCCTCTTTCATTCCTTCAACCACCTTCTTATAAAAGATCAGTGTTGCGATGTTCGTGCATATCCAAAAACCTGGTGATATCCAAGTCTTTGATAATGTTTAAAAGTATTTATTTAAAAGTTTCTCATTATTTTCTTTTGGCCGAGCATCTCTACCGCAGCCCTGCAAACTGTTGGTTGGTTGGTGTGTGTCCAACAATCATAGCACAAGGATGTATTATTGTGTGTGTGTGTGTGTGTGTGTGTGTGTGTGTGTGTGTGTGTGTGTGTGTGTGTGTGTGTGTGTGTGTGTGTGTGTGTGTGTGTGTGTGTGTGTGTGTGTGTGTGTGTGTGTGTGTGTGTGCAGAGCCGGCCCGACGCATAAGCAAACTAAACGGCTGCTTAGGGCCCCGTGGCTACCAGAGGGCCCCCAAGAGCACTTGAAATGTCTCACAGTTGAGCTTATAACAGAGCCGGTCTATTTAAAGATAAAGTGTTGCTGCTAATTGGTCTCACATTAGTCTTTAAATGCTTATTTGTACATTATGAGTGCTTAAACTAATATTTACAATACACACGTTGGTTTAGTGCAGTGGCAAAACATTACATTGTGGTCCACAAACCAAATCCTGCTTAGGGCCCACCAAAGTCTTGGGCTGGCCCTGTGTGTGTGTGTGTGTGTGTGTGTGTGTGTGGATGCCACGTTAATGGTGATATGTGACCACAGAATATGCGCAGTACTGTTTTGTCTCGCTGGCCCTAACCCTAATCTGTGAGTTCCCACTCGGCCCAGAGAATCATCTTATACTTCCTCACCTTACCTTAACAGCCATGATGTTTAAAGTTTAATCTTTTTGCTACTTTAGTGTCCGATGTGAAATAGTTATGGCACAGCGCCATTTCATGTCAAGTCCGTTCAGTTGCTGTGGTTTAATGTCACGATGAGAGATGACGGAAATTCATGCCGTTTCCATTTCTCTCTGTCGTGAAATATTAAAGCTAAAAAACTAAAACTGGAATGATTTACCTTCATTTTTATTTGATTTTTTAATAGTTTTTTAACCTGTCAATATAGTTTTCAGTGTTAGTTGCTCTTGAAGGTTTTAGTTTTTATTTAGTTCCAGTTAAAGGTGCTCTAAGTGATTTTGGCTTTTTAGGCTACAACATTTTTTGTCACACACAGCAAACATCTCCTCACTATCCGCTAGCTGCCTGTCCCCTGAACACGTAAAAAAACATCTCCTCACTATCTGCTAGTTGCCTGTCCCCTGAACACACTGTAAAAAACACACGGTCTCTGTAGACAGCCCAGGCTCCACAAACGCCAACAAAAACAAGCTACGCCAACCTGCACCACCAAACATAACAAACAGTGTTCCAGCCAATAACCGACAAGAAGGATTTGGGGGTGTGGGTTGGGGGGTTAGTGTGCGGAAGGGAGAGGGAGTGGACTGGATGAGGAGGAGGGAGGGGCGAGCTAGCCTCAAATTCGTTTGACAATACTTCGAACGTCAACAAGAAGTCACGTCACCCAACATCACTTAGAGCACCTTTAATAAAAATATTTTCACTGCTTATTTTCGTTTTTAGGTCACTATAACAACCGTGGTCCGGACCAGGAGGATCCAGAGAGGCGACACATTAAAGAGGAAGAGGAGGAACTCTGCATCAGTCAGGATGCAGATCAGCTTCAAGCACCGGAGAAGGCCGATGTCTCAAAGAGCAAAGATGACGAAGAGAAACGTCTGTCGTCACAGCTTCGTCCGAGCCAAGCTGACGAGAGCAGAGAGGCCGAGCCTCAACAGATGGAAACAGAAGCTGACGGAGAGGACTGTGGAGGATCAGAAGCAGACCCACACAGTCATCTATCAGTGGCGCCATCTGCAGAGACACATGAGAGTCCACACAGGAGAGAAACCGTTTGGTTGCAGTGTTTGTGAGAAAAGATTTAGTCAGAGGAGCCATCTGCAGAGACACATGAGAGTCCACACAGGAGAGAAACCGTTTGGTTGTAGTGTTTGTGAGAAAAGATTTAATGACAGGAGAGATCTGCAGAGACACATGAGAGTCCACACAGGAGAGAAACCTTTTGGTTGTAATGTTTGTGAGAAAAGATTTAGCCAGAGGAGCCATCTGCAGAGACACATGAGAGTCCACACAGGAGAGAAACTGTTTGGTTGTAGTGTTTGTGAGAAAAGATTTAATGACAGGAGACATCTGCAGACGCACATGAGAGTTCACACAGGAGAGAAACCACATGTAAAGGAAGTAGTTTCATACAGTTCATAGTTAAAGAAGCACTGCACACCGGCCCTATTTTCAAACCACACCAACCTCACCCAAACACTGAGATAAAAATCCCCAAAAAAAACATACAGAGAATGCAAAAATTAGAACACACACTGAAAGGACACGCATTACTATCGCTACAGTCGGTGACACATTATGCCAATAACAATTTAACATCTAAGAGTGTCAGCAGATCTACGACATGATATGCTCTACTAAAGGCACATTCTGCCCTAATATAACGGCTCGACATTTAAGCATAGCACATAATATAACAGCTCCTCAAAAACATGGAAAGAGCAATGCTCAGCTTCTGGGTAGTACACGCATTGAGTGTCAATAACATAGCTTTGACATTAGTAACTCTGCCTACCGAGAGAAACCCTCCCACACACTACAATCATGAATATTTTTGGCTGCATGCATAAAATAACAAAATAAACCAAGGACAGATTCTTGTTATTATTAGTAGTGGCCCATAGAGGCGGCCCTTCTGGCATTTACCCAAATTCCAGATGGCCAGTCCGTCACTGTATGTTATTCCGCGAGATCTTGCGAGAATTCAGCTGCCGTGCAAAGGTAAGTCTGCGTTGGTCTTTGATCTAATTAGTCAGAGCCGTGTCCTGTACGAAAACACTGAAAAGTCAGCAGGTAACTCACAGCACCGAAGGCGACAGACAGCATCGTCTGCATCTGGCCGTCCTCCACCGTTCCCACCACGCCCTTCTTGTACATCAGAGTGCCGCCAGTGGCTGTGCTTCAGAGCTCCGTGTGTTTGAGTCTGAACCATAGACTGGAAATGTCACGTCACGGGAACTTCCCACTAAAACATTAGTATTGCGCTCCTAAACGTTGCGTTAATGGCATCAATGTATTAGACTGATTTGGCTATGATTCGTCAGAAAATTAAACCTTTCACAGAGCTTTCCTCATGTAGAGACAGTTGCTAGGTGATAGCAACAAATACAGCATGGTGGGACCCCACACGTAGCTGCCCATTTCACCTCGGAAAAATAAACTGGACAAAGTTACAGTTCAACCATGAGTTCTACAAAAACAAATGTAAGAATGTAATGTTGTGTTTTAGTAACAATGCTCCATTTCAGCACCATGGACAGCCTTCCTCTGTTTTAGTAATAATACTCAGTTTCAGCACCATGGACAGCCTCCCTCTAGTATCTAGTATCAATGCTCTGTTTCAGCACCATGGACAGCCTCCCTCTAGTATCTAGTAGCAACGCTCTGTTTCAGCACCATGGACAGCCTCCCTCTAGTATCTAGTATCAACGCTCTGATTCAGCACCATGGACAGCCTCCCTCTAGTATCTAGTATCAATGCTCTGTTTCAGCACCATGGACAGCCTCCCTCTAGTATCTAGTATCAACGCTCTGTTTCAGCACCATGGACAGCCTCCCTCTGTTTTAGTAATAATGATCCGTTTCAGCACACCTCTAGTATCTAGTATCGATGCTCTGTTTCAGCACCATGGACAGCCTCCCTCTAGTATCTAGTATCAACGCTCTGTTTCAGCACCATGGACAGCCTCCCTCTAGTATCTAGTATCAATGCTCTGTTTCAGCACCATGGACAGCCTCCCTCTAGTATCTAGTAGCAACGCTCTGTTTCAGCACCATGGACAGCCTCCCTCTAATATCTAGTATCAACGCTCTGTTTCAGCACCATGGACAGCCTCCCTCTGTTTTAGTAATAATGATCCGTTTCAGCACACCTCTAGCATCTAGTATCGATGCTCTGTTTCAGCACCATGGACAGCCTCCCTCTAGTATCTAGTATCAATGCTCTGTTTCAGCACCATGGACAGCCTCCCTCTAGTATCTAGTATCAACGCTCTGTTTCAGCACTATGGACAGCCTCCCTCTGTTTGTGTGTCAGTATAACATCATAAATGGCCAGATTTCGAATTTCAATGTGTAATTCCAAAAAATGTCATATATTATTGTTAAAAGGCAAATCTTCACCAGATGTTTTAATTGTTTAATGACTTCCTTTTATGTCAGAAGTGTCAAAATTGGCACGCTTTACCAGTGCGACCCCAGCATTCAGCCGGAAGGGGTCCTAAGTCTCGAAAATTGAAAAGAAAGACGTTTTCAGAAACGCCCCGAGACGCTGTCAAACATGCTAAAGTCACGTGAAATTGCTATGGTATTAGGCGGAAATATGGAATCTGGAATGGTAATGTGGGTGCAATTGTTGATGTCATAGCTAGGGTTGGGTTAGGGCTAGCACCACCCAAATATGGTCATGGGTACAACTAATTCAGCTGAACAACATATGCGATGCAGAGGGTGCTAGCTCACTTTTGAAAATCTCATCAAAATTGGCTTCAGAGCTGAGAAAGGAAAACTGAGCTGGGTCAGGAGAGGGAGAAATCAAGGTGGTCCACTTTAGCCACTTCCTCCCACATTTCCTCCCAACCCTCTGACAGTGGGACTGCTTCACTCGGCCTGGCAGGGCACTCGAGTGGCCAGAGTGAAGTTTTGAGTGGTCACATTGTGTCACATTGCGAAAACTGCAAGGAGCTGTCTTCCTGGTTGCGGCAGCTGGAAAAAAAAAGTGGATTATTTGATGGCAACACGGACACCAATCCGTGTACCCTCAAAAACACTTGTATCAGCTCAGAAAGGCGAACAGGTCAACAAGGGGAAAAGTGGAGAACATTTTTTTTGTAATTTTTCAGTTACAATTTTAGGGAGAGAGGATAAAGACATTTACAGTTAGCTGATTCTTTCCCTTTTCACCTTTGTTTCTTGGGGTTATCCTTCTAATATTAACTATTAACTAATAATATTAATTATATTTTTTAACTGCAGAAAAGATTCTAAAAGACTTCCAAAGATTTCGCCAGGGGTCACAGACAGGAAAAAAGGATGTGGAGAACACACGGCAGTCATCCAGCCACTGTCTTAGATTTTGCCTCTACATGGCTGCTGGCATGCCTACCAATGCCATCACTCAAGACCTAAGGTTCCTAACCCAGGTCCACAAGTTACGGGCGTAAGTAATTTTCATCTCATATTTTTCTTGACCTAAAAAAGACAATTTTCAGAGTTAACCAGGCACAAAATATCCAAATTTTAATCTATGGTGTTTTGAAATAGATGAGAATTGAGAAGTTGGAACATGAAATGTGGTGGAACTGGGAGTCAGATTTAGTCACTTGTAACTCCTTACCTTTACCCACAGTTGGACAGCATACCTGTACAATAAGGGCTACGCACCAACTACGGTGAAGAACATGCTAAAAAATGTTATGTTCTTCAAACACATTGAGAGCTCCTTCGAGAAGGCGAGGAAGCTCAAGAAAAGAGACTTCCTCACTCTTCAGTATGTACTGAAGAGAATTGTGGCTGATGTTCAAAAGAAACTCCACTTTCTGCCACTGGCAGAAAGTCTTACGCCATAAGACAGGTACATGTTTTCAATTTCTTTCATTCTGGTATTGTTTACTTTCTGAAAATCAAATTGTATGTCCTATATATATATATATATATATATATATTGTCATCTCAATGCATGCATGTCAAACTGTTTTCGCAGACAATCAGGTTACTGCAGTCTAAGAAGAGAAGAATTCCTGAAGTGTTAAGCAAGTAGACTTCATTATTTACATTGTATTCCTTCTTCTTCATGATCTATCCTTTAACGCCCACTTAAAACAAACCTCTAGAACAGCCTTTTTTCACCTTCGTAACATTGCCAAAATTAGGCACATCCTGTCTCAAAACGATGCTGAAAAACTAGTCCATGCATTCGTTACTTCCAGGCTGGACTACTGTAATTCCTTACTGACAGGTTGCCCAAATAAGTCCCTTAAGACTCTCTAGCTGATCCAGAATGCTGCAGCGCGTTTTCTGACACAAACTAAGAAAGATCATATTTCTCCTGTATTAGCTTCTCTGCATTGGCTTCCTGTAAAATCCATGATTGAATTTAAAATCCTTCTGCTGACCTACAAAGCACTAAATGGTCAAGCTCCTTCATATCTTGAAGAGCTCATAGTACCTTATTGTCTCACTAGAGCACTGCGCTCCCAGAATGCAGAGCTACTTGTGGTTCCTAGAGTCTCTAAAAGTAGAATGGGAGCCAGAGCCTTCAGCTACCAGGCTCCTCTCCTGTGGAACCAGCTCCCGGTCTGTGCTGTGAGTGAGGAGTTGCATCGTTCGCCTAAACCGGCAGTGGAAGGTGTTTAGCTGCAGACACGACACCCCTTCTCTTCTCTGCTTTTCTTCATAGTCGTCAGATTAATCTACCATAACATAAAAAAATAGAGGGAGGCAGGCCAGTACAGCCCGATCCGGTTGGGGAGAGTTCTAGCCCGACCAGGCTCCTCTCCTTAACCTGTCTCTCTTAGTTATGCTGTTATAGGGCTGGGCATCATTCAAAATCTTTCGATCCGGTGCCAATTTCAATACCTCAGTTTCAATGCCGATTCCTAACGATACCATATGTTTTAAAATCCATTTCAACATCAACAAAAATACATTAAATACACAACTTTTATTTTCCACCTTAATTGTGAATGAAAACAGTTATCAAAATTAAAAAAATCTGGAAACACTGCTCACTCAGAGTAACTAATAAAACTGGTTGTGCTTTTCGATAGGGGTGCACCAGTCAGATACTCAGGATTGGTATCAATTCCAACTTTTCAATTCCAACTTTACAACTTTACAACTTTTTGCCAAAACATGAACATATTATAAATAATAAATAAATAAACAAATGACATTGTGTACAGGCTAATATTGAACTAACTAAAATGTAAAGGAATGGAAAGAACAAAGACTTTTTAGGTCAAACTGCATAATGACACAACCCTTTAACAATAAACTTGGTGACTGCCCTGTTGTCAACATTGAACTAATGGAGAACTAACTTAAGTGCAAAAGAATGTCATTGAATTGCCTTGTTGCTGAAAGGTGCTGTAGAAATAAAGTTGCCTTGCCTTACAACCTCAGCCTGTCAGTCAGTCACCAGGGCACAGAAACCACCGTTGTGCCTGCTTGTCTCAGAGGAAGTGTAAAACAACAGCACAGCAACTGCTTTCGGCTCGCCATTAATATCATATCACAGCAAACGCTGTCTGCGTGAAGTTTTGTAAAACTGTAACCACGCTTGAAACCACTTTATCGGCATCGCCCTGACTCTGCAGAACTGAACTGCAGAGCCCAAGTAGTTTACTCAGAGAGGACAGATAAGCTTACGCTTATGTGCTCAGACGCTTTTGGAACCAAAATTTGGCACCAAAAGATAAATCATTTTTCCGTTGCCATAAAAGTATACCGTTCGGTGCCCAGCCCTATGCTGTTGTAGTTTTAAACTGCTGGGGGACATCCTTTGACACACTGAGTTTCTCTCTTCTCTCTGTTTCCATCTGTGTGCATTAGGGCTGCAGCTATCAATTATTTTAGTAATTGAGTATTCTACCGATTATTGCTGGGGGGAGGAGCCGGTTTGTCTCCGGCAGCAGCTAAGTTTCCAAAGATTAGTAGCAATCTAATAAACAGTTAGACTACAAACCGACAGCTCTCGTTTTAGCTTGTTGGTAAAACATGGCTTTTTGCAGAGTAGCATGCTGTAGGCTAGTTGTGTAAAACAGCACAGTGGACGAGAGCAGCAGACGTTTATTACCTTGTCTCGGGTTCGCTCCGTGGAATGGATGAGTACACTGGATGTTTGTTACAGAGATGATGTAGCAGCAGACGTGTAACTATCGTAAGCAGGGCAAGCGGTGCTTACGGGCCAGGACCAATCAGGGGCCCACGTGACTGGAAGATATTGATTGACAGCCGGGGCCCCCTATCGCATTTGGCCACTGACCAAGCAGGAGTGAGAACGGGTCAAATTAATTTCCTTGTTTCAGAGACCGTTCTCTTCACGTGTGTGACTCGAACATCTCACATTTACCAACAAAACGTACAGCGAAAGACCGTGCAAAACATTTCAGACCGTCCTGCCAACCTGTAGACATTTTAACATCAATGTACGCTGTAACGTGTTTTCACTCTAAAGTCACTAAAAGCTGCTCCTGTCTGATCTCTGCAGCGGGCGGGCCTGCTGAGATCTCCCCACGACTGACACACACACACACACACACACACACACACACACACACACACACACACACACACAAAATCACACACGGTGGATGCAGGAAAAAACGGAGATGAGACGTACAGAATGATCTAAATTCAGGACAGCTACACTCGTTATTGTAAGTGCAATGCTAAGTTAAAGTCCAATAAGTACTTTATTAAACCGTATGAATGTGTGTCCCAGGCCAGGATAGTGTGTGTGTGTGTGTGTGTGGTTGTGTGTGTGTGTGTGTGTGTGTGTGTGTGTGTGTGTGTGTGTGTGTGTGTCCCAGGCCAGGATAGGAAATTAACTATCAATGTAAAGATCAACAAGCCACTGACAGTGAAACATATGTTCATATTTGATTCATTCAATGAATTATTACTTTTTGTCTTAAATCCACCAGCCATTTTCATATTATACCAACATTTGCAGCATCCTGAGCCTTTTTGGTAAGGTTCCTATGAAATCTCAGCCCAGAGTAATTAATTAATAGTAATAATTATTATTCTCCCCAAAACAAGTTTCCTTTTTTTTTTAAAGAACTATACAAAAAACTTTTTTTGCAACTTTCACTGTCTTCTGCAAGTTCATTGCAACAAACATACAAAAGACCGCAACTTTTATCGCAAAATCAGGCATTTTGGGCTGCAACAATCAAAAAAAAAGGCCACGAAATCCTGGAGGGACTGCCCTTGTGTGTTTTTTCATGTGTTATGGTGCGCATTCACCAGTGTTTTTTTGTTGTTGTGGTGCGCGTAGGCTATTTTATATATTTTATTTTATATAATATTTATATATTGTGTCGAGGTTGTTTCGGACACTGCACACACTAATTGTTGTTGTACCAGCAATATCTCCAAGTTTAGTTTTTCACTGTAGAAATCTCAAATGTCATAATGATTTGCCAATGCAAGAGAGTACCGGCACCTTTTTTTTTTCACTTCAAGCACTGACTTGAGGGCATTTTACTTTTTACTTTTATTTTTTTGCACGGGCCAGACACTCTGTTCTGGAATGAGGCATTTTGAGAAGACACACCAGCCCGAAAATCGGGCGTCGGACCGTCTGGCGAGGTCGGTGACTCGAGTCTGTTCGGTGTGTTCGTGCCGTCGTCCGTTGGAGGAGCCGTCGGCCTTCATTTTGGCCGACCTGACATGTTCAGTCAGAGACAGGACAGTCGGGACTCACTCGGAAATGGGGAGTGGATGAGCCTCTCAAAATCTGATGAAAATCTTTTAAACTGACCTTTGTTGATCTGAAATGAAGACAGATTCAGAAACTGCACGGCCTATTTCTCTCTTCAAATGTTTTCAGAAACACGTTTCGGTGAACTATTTTAGTCCAATATGAGATCGTATTCTGAACGAGCCGCCATGACAGTCTGGCTGTGAATTTCTGGAGAAAAAAGAACCACGTGACGCGTTCGTCAAATCAGCTGCTGGTTTTCATTTTCTGGGAAATAATCAGACTGTTAATGGAAACAATACAGAGCAGCGCCGCCTGCTGCTATGGAGACGTATTACGTTTCGCGCACGCGCAGAGCGTACGCTCAAGTCGGCGTCGCCTCAGTGGGTTCTGAGGAACTTTTTGGACCTCGGGGACCCGACTGATCAGTCTGACTGGCTTTACTGCCGACGGTCGGCCGTCTGGTTGGTGTGTCAGGGTGAGTTACACTAATTATGTTGTTTTGAAAACACTTTATTTTAGGTTTTCTGCACTGGAAGGGCAGGCTTGAGGATACTTTTTATGTTCTGCTCACTTGAGGGCATTTTACTTTTTACTTTTTTTATTTTTTTTGCACCGGTTTGGGTTTTCTGGACAAATAAATGTTCCTAACAGCATGTTGTCTCTGCCTCTTGCTTTGAGTTTTGATAAAATTCTCATGACTGGGGATGGCCAAAGATGCAAATCTGGAATTATTTCAACGGCTCATATTTCAAAGACCGTTTGAGGTATTGGACTGATTCCAATTAGAAATGGTTGCTGCATCCAACACAGGTCGCTGGGACACTCTAGCCCTTGTGTTGTCTTCCCGTCAACCTTAAAACCTAACCTTAACCTTTTTTTTGACTCCTTTTTTTTTTTTTTTTTTTTTGCCTTTTCGAACGTTTTTTATTGTTACATTTTTCTTCTACACATTTTAAGCGCTTATTTCTACGTCCCATATTTTCTGATATAAAACAAAAATTGAAAACGGGTCAATTTGACCCGAAGTCAACACAAGGTTTAAGTACATATACTGATGAGTTATCAAGCTGAAGAGTGCTTCCAAATTCTTATCTATGGGTATGCCCGTAGATGAGAATCAGGAAGTACTTCAGAGGCTCATATTTCAAAGACAGTGAGAGGTATCAGGCTGATTCCTATACCAAATGGAACCTATTATAATATTTTGACCTTTCAAATATAAAGGGCAATAACTCCGGAACACAGGGGCTAGGGACAAGGGCCCAACTATTCCCGACAGCCCTCAGGGAGCTTTACAACATATGTCAGAACCACGTCCGTAGCCCCTTGTTTTAGGGTCGAGCTCTGGTCTGACCCCAAAAACATCGGCCCATGAAAACTTATAGCCCCTCAGGGCCTTTATCCCGGGCAGGTCAAAGATGTTATCTAGCTCATTTTAGGTCGTAGGGCCTCGACCCAGACATCTACGGAAAGATCTCCCGGAGTCGGCCATCTTGGAAACAAAGCTGCACCCCCTTCCTGTCCAGATCTACGGGGCGTTTAAAGTGCTATATAAATGAAATCAACTTGAAACTTTTGGTCTGGTCTTTCATTTTTAAGAGCTACATAAAAATGTTTGGTTTGATGTTTTTTTGATTGCTTTGTGTTTGCTTTTTTGATACAACTGTAATAGTCATACACGTTGTACTACTGTCTGTTTCCAGCAGGTGCAGCCTTTGTAGTCAAACACTGGATAATTAAAGCAAAACTGCATCATTGAAATGCTGTTGAAATAATGTGAAATATACATAGATTTAATTTAGTTTGATTGTAACAGACCAAAACACCTATCTTAAAGTTAACTGCATTAACTTCTACAATTATATAGTTTATTACAGAGAACCTCTGTCAATTCAGCTGTTTTAAATCCCCAATAACAAAGTTACTCTTGCACACCGCTGTTTCCCAAAAACAAACAAATCAGTTATTCAAAGATAACTCAGATCTTACATGTCTTACGTAATGTTAACACTCATAAGAGAGATGCTGTGTACTTGCTGGAAACAGGAAGGAAATGTTTGGTCAATAACCAAAGTACCCACATACCTACATGTGTTCACTTGCTGTTTCCGCTAAAAATTACAAGTGGCCAAGGCTACATGTTTAAAGCAGGAAATGTACGTGACATTACCCCAGTAACAAAGGCAACAGGGAGGAAACCACAAATACCTACATGTGTTCACTTGCTGCTTCTGCTAAAAAATACAAGCAGGAAATGTACATGACATTACGCTCACAAGAAGATCCAGTTTATTTTTCCAAAGGCTAATAGAATGGGCAGCTACGTGCGGGGTCCGACCATGGGCATGCTGTATTTGTTGCTATCACAACAGCCGTCTCTACGTGAGGAAAGCTCTGTGAAAGGTTTAATTTCCGGAGGAATCATAGCCAAATCAGTCTAAAGGCCATTTAGAGTCTACGGCGTAGCCTGACGCGCACCTCTCAAAAAATGTAACTACACGTCTGTGGCAGACCTGTGCATCGCTTATGCCGCTTTCCCACTGGCACTTGAAATCAGCTCCGTAATACGCAATACGTGCACAGTGGACGCTGTACTACACCGTTGAAAGCGTCGGAATAGTAGAAATCAGGAGTAGAAAAAAACTAGCGAGCTCAGGCTAGCTGACGTTAGCTAATCCTAACTAGTTAGCGTCGATTAGCTAACGCGAGCAATTGTATTAACTGGCCTACTAACGTTAGCCAGGAAATCATGAAAATTACATGACAACATATTGTTATGAAATCATTATTTATTTTATTAAAAGTTACGTTGTCCCATGGCATGAACATTTCACTTTATGAGGTTTTTTAACATTAATATGAGTTCCCCCAGCCTGCCTATGGTCCCCCAGTGGCTAGAAATGGTGATAGGTGTAAACTGAGCCCTGGGTATCCTGCTCTGCCTTTGAGAAAATGAAAACTCAGATGGGCCGATCTGGAATCTTCTCCTTATGACGTCATAAGGGGAAAGGTTACCTCCCCTTTCTCTGCTTTGCCCGCCCAGAGAATTTGGCCCACCCATGAGAAAGAGAGACATCATGGCTTTCAAACCAGCAAAGTGGCAGTTGGTCAACGCCACACCTCCACCCTCCACCTTGCCCCCCGCCCCCCTCTCCTCCTCAATATCTACAGACACAGAAATGGCACATACTAACGAAAGCTCATTGTGGGACTGGCTCTAGTGGCTGTAATTCTGCACCAAGGCTGAATTTCGGGAAAGAGACTTCAGATACAGTATTAGGGGACCACTAAGGCCTATATAAAGAGACTTCAGATACAGTATTAGGGGACCACTAAGGCCTATATAAAAGAGACTTCAGATACAGTATTAGGGGACCACTAAGGTCTATATAAAAGAGACTTCAGATACAGTATTAGGGGACCACTAAGGTCTATATAAAAGCCTCCAAAGAGCACCATGTCATGGGACCTTTAAGTACTCACGGTCAAGGCCGCTCCTCCCAGGGTCACTGGAGGTCCCTTCCTTCTTAAGGACGCCCGCTAGCCTTCTGTGGTCGCCTATCTGAGAGAGGTCAGGTGCTTAGGGGCTCTGACCGGCCGAGCGGGTAGGGAAATGCACTCCCACTAGGAGATAACAGGAGGTCTGACTGTCAAAATCAGTCCCACGCCGGGCCGCAACTCGCCATGGGCAGTTAAAGAGGAGTATGAGCTATCCCCCGTGAGGATAACCCCTGCCTCCCCAGGTGGAGAAAAAAGAGAAAAATACCCAAAAGACACAAAAAGACTTGTGAAGCTTTGGTCTCCTAGCTCAACACAAGCTCAGGTAGTTTTATTTATATGAGAGAAAAAGAGGCAAAATAAAGAAATAAAGAAATTAAACTAAGCTCAGAACCGAGTCGGTTCGATGAGTATGTTACTCTGGCTGTTTGGGGTACTAAATCTTAAGTCCTTGTGACAAAAAGCACCAGATAACCCAGGCTATCTTAAATGCTATGCTCAGAACCGAGTCGGTTTGATGAGTATTCCTCTAAAGCACAAGGTAACCAAGCTCTATTTCCTGCTGGCAAAGCTTCTCTATTCATGCACAAGTTGGTTCACTCCCCCAGACGCAGCAAGGTTTCACCATAACTTCATGTCCTTATAAGGTAATGCAGAAGACACTTACAGGAAATAATACAGAGAATTTCACATGTGAACATGTGAACATGTTCCATTTACATGCGCTACACAAGATAAGCAGATATAATTCAATTGTTTATGGTCGCACATCTTCCGTTCATATGTGTCCCACAAGCTAAGCAAATATAATTCAATAGTTTATGATTGGTCTACTTCCTCTTTTGTCAGCGCTCTACACAAACTGTCAGTAACTTTCCACTAGCCAATGTATCAGTCAGATATGAACTCCCTCTTTCAGCAGTACTTCTACTCAAGCCAAATGCAACAGCGAAAAGCTGAAGTCCAATACTGATGATTATGCATGTCACAACATCTATGATGAAATCTGCTCGTCTATAGTAGTCATAGTCATAATAGTATGATGTGTTGTTAACGTGGTCATCTCCCATTCTTCAGAGTGAAACCTGTTTAAGAGATCAGGTTATAAAAAGAGACGTGAAACATGTTGTTTATTATCTACCTAACATTATTCAGTTCACACAAATGCAGTATACATATAGAATACTCACAAATCAAATCATTTAAAACAAAATGCGTATTGCTTTCAGTATTAAAATTCCTTAATATTTGTTAGCACATATTTGTTGATAGCACAAGTTCTGGTGATGAATAGAAATATATAACGTGCTGATGTGAGGTCATTACTGCAGCCACAGAACCTCGTCCGTTTTTTCAGTAATTTAATATAATGATTAATGTTAATTACATTTGTTTAGGACATTCTGTGCTGATGCTCCACTACTTGTTGAATGCCCCTCTGCCCTCTGGTTTTGGATGAGACTGACTAATCCACTTGATAAACCATCTGCATTATCTTTTGTGTAAAGATTAATTTTCTTATTTCAGTAAATACAGTAACCTGTCTTAAATTACATAACATCAGTCATCGTATTTTCACGACACATTATTATTATTATTATTATTATTATTATTATTATCATCATTATTTCCCAAATATCTTTCCGTGAATTAATGATGTTTCAGAACATACATACACACATACAACATTTGTGAGAAATAGCCTTTGTAAGTAGAGGATGGATACCCGACCCATTCAGACAGATATTTATAAATGATGTTCAGGTTCGGGTCGGGCTCGGTCACATCAGTGCGATAAGGTATTGAACATTTTAAATTTAAAAAAGCTTATTATGTAGGTGCGCATCTGTGTTAACGTGCTCTTGTTGTCCCGTGTGCTCTGATGACCTCATCTGTTGACATTTCTTAATGCCTTCCTACAGTTGCTTAATAAAAGCTTTCCATACAAACAAACGTGTAATAATGTGTTATTAGCATGAGAACATTTTTTTTGATTTTAACTGTGTTAGATGCGGGCCGGGCTCGGACAGAAAAATTCAGCCCGATCCGCATATATGGACTACATTCCTGAAATATCTACACAGTAGTTCTACTTATTGTTGTTTAATTTCCCATTAATTGTGAATGCTCTTTCCCATATTTCTTCTCTCATTTTTCCTTCAGCTAATGTACTTGATTTTGCATCTTTATATCTTTTTTAGCCGGTTTCTTAAACTACATTTTTCTGTCTTTGTTACACAATAACATATCCATAAGGCTTACAATTTAAGGTAAGACAGGGAAAAACCCAAATGAAATATAGTTGGTTTAAACACAGTACAGTCCCTAGCTGTCTGCTGTTAAAGGTTGCATAATCATTTTCATGACTATTTAAAGTGTATTTACCTTTTTAAACAATCTAAATAAAAATAAAATAACTAAAATAAAATGTGACAAAAGTTACCTTTGACAGCTGCAAGACACTGAATGAGTTCCCTACACCAATGTCTGATGTGTTGTCCTCTACATCCAAACAGTCTACAATAAATATGGTAAAGTTACACAACATGCAGTACGTTGATAATAATCCACGCCTCCTCTTCGAAGGAAGAGTGATGAAATGAGTATGAACATGAAGTAGTGTGGTAAGGAGGGGTGGGGGGGAGGGGTTATAGTTGAAAAACACCACAAGTAGTAATCAGCAGATGCATGTTAAGTCTGTTTAATATGTTGCTGTTTTGATTGTTTTGATGAGCTTATTGAAGGTTTAAATATCCTCGAACATATAGTAATATTATCTTAATGCAAGTTTATTCACATTAATACGCGTTTGCATGCTAGCTGTTGCACGAATCCAGGGTTGCTGAAAAGATGAGATGGAGTTTATTAAGGTTTGTAAGATGGATTTAAGGATCACCTGATAGCTTTTGTGTGCTTTTGGGAAAAAGGGCCTTCAGGCAGTCAGGATCTCAGTTCCTGACTTCGACACACTGACGTGTAGAACGAAATGTGTCCTGACATTGACTACATCTTCTTGTGAGTGTAATGTCATGTACATTTCCTGCTTTAAACATGTAGCCTTGGCCACTTGTAATTTTAAGCAGAAACAGCAAGTGAACACATGTAGGTACAGTATGTGGGTACTTTGGTTATTAAACAGACGTTTCCAGCAAGTACGCAGCATGACTCTTATGAGTGTTAACAGTACGCAAGACATGTAAGAGCTGAGTTATCTTTGAACACATGATTGGTATGTTTTTGGGAAACAGTGGTGTGCAAGAGTAACTTTGTTATTGGGGTTTTAAAACAGCTGAATTGACAGAGGTTCTCTGTAATAAACTGTATAATTGTAGTAGAAGAAGTTAATGCACAGTTACATTTAAGATAGGTGTTTTGGTCCATTACAATAAAACTAAATTAAATCTATGTATATTTCACATTATTCCAACTGCATTTCAATGATGCAGTTTTGCTTTAACTTTAGTCCCTCCCAAATTGATAGTTTTGTAGACGGTGCTACGGCCTCGCTATGGACTACTTTAGACTCTGTTGCTCCTCTCAAGAAGAAGATGATGAAGCAAAGAAAACTAGCACCTTGGTATAACTCGCAAACTCGCAAATTAAAACAAACCTCGCGAAAACTTGAAAGTAAATGGTGCTCCACCAAACTGGAAGAATTTCATTTAGATTGGCAAGGCAGTCTGAAAACCTATAGGAAGGCCTTCAGAAATGCCAGATCAGTAATAACTCATCATTAATAGAAGAAAATAAGAACAACCCAAGGTTGCTTTTCAGCACTGTAGCCAGGCTACATCATAAATCAGAAATCATAGCATACTATGTCAAAAAATGTCATAGTACACTATGACTTTTTCAAGATACTATGAATTTTTCAAGATGCTATACTATGACTATTTTTCGATATACTATACTATGCATTTATCAACATACTATACTATGACTTTTTGCGTCATACTATACGATGACTATTTTTTTGGTCTCTGGCCCTGCAGTCGTATGTCGAAGTGTCCTTGGGCGAGACACTGAACCCAGAATTGCTCCCGATGCTGCACCATCGGAGTGTAAATGAGTGTGAATGTTTATTTGATGAGAATGGGGCACCTTGTACAGCAGCCTCGGCCTCAGTGTATTAATGTGTGTGAATGGTTCCTGTACTATGTAAAAGTGCTTTTAGTAGTCGTTAAGACTAGAAAAGAGCTATATGACTATGACTTTTTTTCGCCATACTATACTACAACAATTTTTTCGACATACTATACTGTCTTTTTTCGACATACTATGACTTTTTTATGAATATTTTCGACATACTATACTATGACTTTTTTATGAATATTTTCGACATACTATACTATGACTTTTTTGACTTTTTTTCGACATACTATACTATGATTTTTTTCAACATACTATACTATGAGTTTTTATTATTTTTTAATGACTATTTTGACATACTATACTATGACTATTTTTTCAACATGCTATACTATGACTTTTTATGACTTTTTAATGACTTTTTTGACATACTATAACTTTTTTCGACATACTATACTATGACTTAGGACTTCACTGCTTTTTTCCCATCTGGGCCACATTAGACCACTAATTAACTAAATAGGAATCTAACTTTTTAAAACTAATAACCAAAAGACAGTTTTCTTGCACGAGTCTCATTTAATTCGTTAAATACAATGACACACGTACACACACTTTGATCACAATCACTTCGGTATAAAAATCAACCGGTGAACATAATTCACACCATAAAATCATCATCAATCATCCACAGACATGTTTTGGTTTAAAAATAAATTCATGCATCTGAGCATCATTTATATATTTCCATGTACAGTATGATACAAATCATGGGAAATCAAAAGCGCTACAGAACCTGACAACCTGTACACAGCAAAACATTTACAAACCCAGACTGATCTCAGTGCAGCATTTTACATCTTCAGCAACCGCAACATGTATTTCCTGTTGTTGTTGTGGACATTCCTTGGCTTCTCAGTATATTTCTCTTTTAATAAATGAAGTTTGCAGAAACACAGCACACATGCACTCTGCAGAGACACCCTGTACATCAGACTGTCTGCATCTCAACCCACAGCACAGTCTGCATTATTTTACCACTTTATTTGGCATCATTAAGATGTCACTTACAAGTATTTTCTTTTCTATATGACTAGGGTTGGGTATCGTTTGGATTTTTACGCTTCCGATGCTGAACCAGTACTTTTAAAACGATTCCGATTCCTACACCGATTCTTGAAAAACTGAAAAATGACATAAATTATGTAATATGTTTACTAGCGATCACGTGCAGTGAACGGTTACTATGCTTTTACGTCCATTTTGGAGAGCCCAGAGGGAAAATATGGCATTTTAAAAGTGGCCTACATTTACGGTAGCTAGCTAACGGTAGACTACAGAGAAAGTGGGATATTTTTACGTCCGCTTCGGAGCTACAGAGGAAAAATATTTCAGTCGACACATTAAGTGGAACCGAAATGAGGAACCGAAATGTGCGTTCTAATCCGGTCCGATTCTTACCCCTCCATAGTGGAACTGGGTTTCGGTACCCAACCCTATACATGACAGGAACTCAGAGTGTAACACTGATCATAACATATTTTCAAAGTCTTTAGACACATTTCGTGACAGAAAACTATGTTTATTATACTTTGATCCCAAGAAAACAACCGTGTAATGGTGACATCATAAGGATAACTTTACTGTAATCACGACAAATCAGAATGAGATCTAACTGGATCAGTAAGACTTTAAAGAAGAAGGCTTTAAATGACCACCGTGTGATTTAACATGTTTCAGATGATTCACGTCTCTATTTCATGGGCTCAAATAAGCGTTTAAAAACATTTTGAACATGCAAAATGATGTCCTTCAGGCAGGGCTGTAGTCAAGTCCATCTTCGTCAAGTCCAAGACCAGGACTACAGTAGTCGAGACCGAGTCAAGACAGAGTCCAAAGAGGTTTAAGTCCAAGTCAAGACCGAGTCCAAAAGATTGAGTCAAGATCGTAGAAAGCAAGGGTCAAATTATGCCACATTATTTACTTAAAATATAAAATGGAAATGTTCCCATTCTTGAACTTATGACTTGTCCTTAAAAATTCAGAGTACAAAGTGCTCGCTGACATTGTGTCTGTGGCTAAAATGAAACTGATTGATACCTGATGATTGAGGTATATGATGCAGCCAGGAGTATACCAGGCGACCAATCACAATGCCCGTTCTAGATGGATTTTGAATTAAAATAATACCTGATTTCTGAACGAGCGCGCTTCATCAAGGGGTTTGTTTTGAAGGAGGAAGTTACTTTAGAATAAAAGCATATTGTGCTGGACTCGGTCGGGGCCAACTAGAATATTTGGCAAGTCCAATGGCCGAGACCGAGACAAGTGCGAGTCCAATCGCCGAGAACGAGACAACTGCGAGTCCAAATACCAACGAGTCCAAGAAGAGTCCGAGACAACAGAAAAGCGTCTCGAGTCAGGACTCGAGTCCGAGTCCGGATTCAAGTACTACAGCCCTGCCTTCAGAAAATCAAATATGTTGAGGGTGAATGAGTCAACAAATGTAACATCTGGAACTTTTTTTTCATTTCACACAAACAGACTCTTTTGACACTTTTCACAACAGTTAAAAGTTAATATTCAGACAGAGAAGTCACCCGCACTGTAATTTAGGCATAAATAACATTTAGATATTTCCATAAATATTCATCCCAACGTGTTTCTTTTTCCTCGGATGTGAAGGTTAACTATCAGGATGCTTCGGTTGTTTCATGTCTTTCAAAAACCAAAAAGCAGAGCAGCAAAGAAAACAGTTTTTTCATGAATAAATTAAACTTTTAACAGTTTAGTGTAGCACCAGACGAAGTACAAAACAAGCTCAATAATGGATTAAATGAAGAAACAGTTTTATGAAAAACCAACACAGGTAGAAAGATCCAGAAAGGCACTTCAGTGTGATGATATCCAACGACAGATACAGTAAAGGCTCTTTGAAATGAAAAGTGATTTTAAAGGACAATTCCGGTGCAAAATGAACCAATGGGTTAATAACATATGTGTACCGAGTTGACCATTCTCTGGGATATGTTTTCATGCTAATTGAATGTGTCTCTAGCTTGAAACAAGCTAGCGCAAACCGCTGATTAGCTTATAACGCTAGCCTTCGGGGCAGAGGGTAAAGTAAAATTTGCCAGAATTGTCCTTTAAATCCGTTACAGACAAACTTTGCGCAGCCTCTACAAATATGAAACAGATCTTTTCTGTCAGCGATCCCAGAACTATGGAAGCCCTGAAAGGCAAGGTGAAAGAAAAAGTATTTTCGGGCATCGGGCAAATGTGCATCGCCAATTTGGTCTACTAAAAGTTCAGTTTTTGCCGCTGACAGGCTCAGGTTATTATTCTAAGTGTCTGACAACATTATGGAAATGATCCCTACAGAGGTAGACCTTTAAAACCTCTTTAAGACCGTTCTGTCCAGAAACAGCTCTGAGGTCGCTTGCGCTAAACCCGCCAGACTCTTAAAAAAACAGTACTTTTAGCGTGTATAGAGCCAACATATTTTCACATGTAAATCAGTAAACTCTGTGTTTATTTCAACCAAAACTAGACTTGTGATGGTTGGAAAAGTGGAAAGACGACCCAAAACTGCTTTTCATAGTTTTATTTTATTTCTGTCAACTTTGAATGAAGTGTATTTTACGATGCTTAAATTACTGTTTATTTACATGGAGTGTGGTGGGTTTAGCGAACGCGATTTCACAGATGTTTTTAAGTTTAAAAAAAGGATCTTACTCTTTAACAGAAAGGTCGACCTCCTTAGAAATCCTTTCCATAATGTTGTCAGACACTTAGAATAATAATCTGAGTCTGTCAGTGGCAAAACGAGCACTTTTGTGAAGGTAAATACAAGCTGCACAATTGCCCTATTAACTTACATCGTAGCTTAAGCTCAACCTTGCCTTTCAGGGCTTCCACACAGTACAGAACCTCCTAAATGATTTGTATGATTTCTAACAGCAGCTTCATCAGGCCAGTTATAAACCAGCGTGTTATAGTTTGTCCTTCCATTGGTCCGGTCAGTTTAGACTGTTGTTTTGTTCCCAAAAGGGATTTGAATGCAGCATCCAGGAGGCAGATGTATAAAAGATGCAGACACAGAATCTAATAATACAACACTATTCATTTAGGTTTACAGCTAATTTAGTTTAAATATCCTAACATCCTGCTTTTTTATACTTTTATTTCCTTTATTTTCTTGTTTTTCAACATGGTGTGTGTGTGTGTGTGTGTGTGTGTGTGTCTGTGTGTGTGTGTGTGTGTGTGTGTGTGTGTGTGTGTGTGTGTGTGTGTGTGTGTGCGTGTGTGTGTTTGTGTGTCACAATGTGCATTATATTGATGTAGGTTTTGTGATCTGCCTTGTTGTTTTGTTAGATGTTGTCATGTTTTTACTGTTGGATTTAAATTGTGCCCTGCCTAGGGACTGCGGATGTAAATTAGCCTAAGGCTAACTCTGGTAAAATGCATCAAATGGCAACATTTATGTTAAAAATTGTACATCGTCCCTAACAAAAAAAAAAAGAATAAATAAATAAATATCCCTTTTGTGTATTTAACATTTTATCAGAGACTTATAGCACCAACCAATTTACCAGTGCTGGAATGTAACTAAGTACATGTACTCAAATAGATAAGTACAAGTTGTACTTTACTTTTAATGCCACTTTCTACTTCTACTTCACCACATTTATCTGACAGCTTCAGTTACTTTTCAAACTATGATTCTTGCACACAGATGAGGCTCGTGCACACCGTGCGACAGGTTCCACAAATGAGAATCACAAAACGTTATACATCTGATGAAAACAAATACATTACATACATTTCTGTCTCGTGTGTACACACAGATTTATGCATCTGGCCCCTGAACTGATGCATTCTGGGTTTTTCTTTGTGATAATTCAAAATGTTGTGTTGTTCTTCCTCATTTGTTTCTGACAATCTTTCTGAGACTCGGGCTATGTCTCAAAGCGTCTACTTGCACACTTCGCTTAGTTTTTAAGCATATCGTGTAGATAAAGCAAAACGTCAGTGCACTGAAAGTACCAGGATGACCCCCCTAAAAACAGTCCAAAAGTTCAGTGTGGAACGATGGACCCTACTCGCACTAAACGGGCGCCATCTTGACTACAGAATGGAGGGGAGGGACCACCAGCAGCTGATTGGACGAATGCGTCACGTGGGTCTGGCTGTTACCGAATTTCCAAACCGACCATAATGGCGGCTAGTTCGGAATACAATCTGGTATTTTACAAAAATAGTTCACCGAAACGTGTTTCTGAAAACATTTTAAGAGAGAAATAGGCCGTGCAGTTGCTGAATCTGTCTTCATTTCAGATCAACAAAGGTCAGTTTAAAAGATTTTCGTCAGATTTTGCAATCACGTGTTGCGTTCGTCGCGTTCTTCACGCTCATCCCGCTCGACATTTCAGGTATGTGTTTTAACATAAGTGTTCCTACTAATCATCGAAAGTGGATTCTACGGCAGTAAGTGGTCAGTGCACATTAGCAGCGTACTGACGGAAGTATGCAGAATGAGACATAGCCTCGGACACTTAACCCTTGTGTTGTCTTCCCGGCTAAAATTCTGAAAAAAAAATTCACCCTTTATCAGATGTTTTTTTTCAAGGGTTTTGAATCTTTTTTCAAGATTTTTGTCACCTTTTTGTAACGGTTTCTGCATTCTTTTTCCACTACCACCTGATTCACCACTAACATCTACTTATTAAATAGTTACGTTTGAATGGATAATCACAGACTGTCAAAGTTTAGTCAGGATACTGTTTAGAAACCATTTCATTTTTTTTCTTCTTTTTTTCAAATGCTATAAAATTGACTATGACACCCAAAATTCAATGAAAGTAGTGAACTGATCCTTAGTTTTACCTGCGAAGAGCGTCGTATGGAACCATCCCTGTTATTTTCGGCCAATTTGCTTGAAAGAAACCCCAAATTTCTGATGTAGAAACTTTGGAAACTGGTCAAATTTGACCCGAGGACAACAGTCTGTTAAAGGGGAACTATGCAGGTTTTTTTTAGCTTAATTTACCTTAACTGAACAGTTTCGGAGTCATTGGAATGGTTATATGACTTTTTTCGGATTGAATGGTGGTCGTCTCGCTCCCCCCTGGTGCCTGTGAGCGGAAAAACCACCCTTGCAATTTTGGGCCGGCGAGCTGGTGGCCTCAGCATCAGGAAGTATGGCGTGATATCAGGTCTCGCGATGGAACGAATTGCTTCACGGCACTGCACAGATACAGGAACCGACTAGCTATACGAACAAGGTAGCGATGGAGTTTTTCACACTATCGTCATGGCTGAGCCGGCAAAAAAGAAGCAGAAAGCTAGGAAAGCATTGTCGGAGGAACAGAGAAAGAGGAAACGGCAGACTGACCGAGAGAGGAGTCAGACACGATGAGTAAACATCGGAGCTGTGTTTTCAGAATGGCGAGAACTGAGACAAACAGAAGCCTGCTTGGCGTTGTTGCTGTTGCACTTGTAAGTATCTTTGGGATAAACTCTGTTTAATCTTTGTATTTCTTGTTATTGTGACCTCAGGATGTTTGCTATTGTCTGTAAAGGTTTTTATTATGATCGCTGTCTGTTACGGGCTTACTAGCTGTCTACCTCAGTGGACATGGCTCCGTGTGTTCGCCGGCTTCTATGAAAACAAATGCACATGACCAGAGGGAGAAGATGGGAGGGGGAGAGTCGCCAACAAGTTTTTACGACAGTGTTGCCAAATATCTATTCTGAAGCTGTAGGGGGAGCTCCATATAGAAACCTGCGAGCAAAAAGCCAGAAAACAGCAAAGAAATTGCCAAAACTGCATAGCGCCCCTTTAAACCTCTCCTCTCCACTGTGGCGGAGTCGTATCAAGTCACTCGCTGGCTTCTGATTGGGCAGTTGTGAATCCAAATGAAACAAAAGTTCAGACCGAGAAAAGGTCCTAGGTTCTTCCCGACTCTTCCTTCGTTCCAGCTCAGGCTCACGTAATCCATCATAAAGCGTCTCAGTCGAACAGGATCCAAACGTCTCAGCACTGAAGTCGGCTTTGTGTCGCTACAACAGCGAGTCGTCTTCCATCTGCATCTATCTCCTTAAAATGAAGGTTGGAGGTTGTGGGTTCGATTCCCCCCCTGGATCCACTTGTGGTGCTGTTAAGGCGCTTTGGAGAAAAGCGTCACCAGACGGCTGAAGTCTCTGCGTTTACACGCATTTCCACACAAACACGCTGCAACACACAAACAGACGTCAACAGTTTAAGGCGTGACGCTACAACTGGTCAGTTTATAGCAAGAAATGGACACAGCGACGCCATAGACTTCGATGGAGACCAGTGAAGTCTCTTTCCCGGTGATGGCTGAGCGTTACTGAGCAGCCTCCAACTGAGCTTGAAGACGTAGATGTGACGTGAGCAACCTGTCTGAAAGTTGGAAGTCTTCTGGTAGCTGTGCCAAGAGAAATCTCAATCATTCCCAATCTAGCAGAGACGGAGAGCGTAGGTATATGTAAGGAGATAACATAGACACAGGCTAATTATTGATCACTAAAATGATAGTTAACATTAGTAATTAAACTTAAACAGCTAATGGAAGTCCAAACTGCCTGAGAGCTTCTCCTGTACTATACGGTAATTCCTCTACTGTGAGACAGTAAGTCTCGTGGTTATGACCCAATCGTTAGCCTATTTTCATAAAAACGTCTGCTACGGAGCCATAACGTGAGGTACAAGGTAATGGAGCCTTTTATACATTGTCGTGTTTCTTTAGAAATAAACAATGGACAAATAGAGTCTTTAAACTCTTCAGATGTAAAGTTATTCTCTGTCAAAGTGACGTCAAAATGAATGGCAGTCAATGGGATGCTAACGGGAGGTGATGCTTGGTAGCATCAAAATGGCGCCATAGGAGGTACGCTTTCAGGCTGCTCGCTTACCCCCCTTGGTCTATAGATGTCGGGCTATTTATCTTCCAGGTCTTCTTTCAGACAAGTGGAAAGAAAACATTTATGTTACTGCTACATGTTCCAGTTTTACCTGCAGTCGTCTCCTCCTGTGCTGATCACGTATTTGTCTTCGTGGGAGAAGCGGATGTTGGTCACGTGAGGCGAGTGGCCGAGGTAGCGCTTGTGTTTGGCCTGCAGACACAGAAGAAGACATTAGGGATGCACCGAATTAGAGTGCGGATCGGGCTGCATTTTTCTGTCCGAGCCCGGCCTGCGTCCGACAGAGCAGTAACTGAACCCGACCCGAGCCCGACAGGTATTAAGATATTTCTGTCCGAGCCCGACACAGTTAAAATACTCTTCGGTATTTGGTTTCTGATTCGGCAGAATCTTAACCAGTGGATTTGGTATTTGGTCGAACCCCAAAAATCTGGATTCGGTGCATCCCTAGAAGACAATCCCCCTGATACTTCCCAGTTCCAGTTTCAAAGTACACTGAATTTAACGATACCATTGTTGTGCCAGGCCCTGAATGCCAGGTCTGAACTTAAGGGCGCGAATACATGGTTTTTAAAGTGCTCATATTATGCTCATTTTCAGGTTCATAATTGTATTTAGAGGTTGTACTAGAATAGGTTTACATGGTTTAATTTTCAGAAAACACCATATTTTGTTGTACTGCACATTGCTGCAGCTCCTCTTTTCACCCTGTGTTCAGCTCTCTGTTTTAGCTACAGAGTGAGACCTCTCACTGCTGTAACATCTTTGTTGGGAGTCGCACATGCTCAGTAGCTAGGTAAGATCACATCATCTAGCTGTTTGTTTCTACAACTTCAGTAGTACAAGGCAGGATTAGCCGGGAGACTTCTTCTAAACGAGGGCACACTTCCAACTTTGTGTGGAATACCTGCAGAACAGGGACATGGAAGTAGTTCTTTTGTAGATTATGGTGAACTAGTGTGTGTTGTAGCAGTGTTTTGCCATTCAGAACAAGCTAGCATGCTACGGTTATCAACCTCGTTTCGGCTAGTGACGTAGAGAGCCGTGCAGATTTTGACCAGCTCACCCGGAGACTGAAGGCAGGACACATTCAGAAACCGTATCTCACTCTAAACAGCATGGATATTTATTTTTCCAAGTTTGTATGCGTGTGGAAGCACCAGAGACACAAAATAACCCAAATCCCAGAAAAAGTGATTTTTTTCATAATATGGGAACTATGGGTCAAGACGGAAGGGCCCTGTAAGCCAAAGTTTTTCCTAACCTGAATCCAGATCTTGAGCGAGAAGGATACAACCGGGCATGTGCCCACAGATGTTGAAGGCAGAGGGAGTTGAGAGCAGAGGGAATAAACCTCTTTTAAAGGAAATTATACCAAATTATTGAGTAAAAAGAAATTATGAATTATTTAGACTAATATTAGAGTAATGTACGTTGATTGATAATCACAGACTGGTGTATGTCAAAGTTTAGTCCGAATACTGTTTACATTTTTTTCAAATGCTATAAAATTGAAGAAAACGAAAGTATAGTGATCATTAATTGTACTTGTGAAGAGCGTTGTAGGGAACCACCCATGTATTTTTGGGAAATTTGGTTAAAAAGAAACCCATATTTCTGATATAGACATTTTGATTGAGGGTTAATGTGTGTTCTGTATTGTAAAATTGCTTTAAAAAAAACCTAAAAAAACCCCGACAAACACATATTTTGGAAACCTCAAATAAAAATGTCCTTAACTCACAAACTTCTCTGTGCAGGGGAAGTCAAACAGTTTGACCAATCCAAAGTCGTCGCCGCTGACGACGTTCAGGCCGGCGTGAGACACGCACGCACAGTTGACTTCGGCCTTATCGGCGTTTCGCGGCCAAATCCCTAAAACTTCATCTCCCAGGATGCTGTGGGAGAGAGAAAACAAGAAGTGATGTTTTAAAAACAACATCTGACAACCCTGTAACACTAATCTGTACCTGTGGATTATATATCTTTACTATACTACAACTTTTTATGTAGTAGTCAATGGGTGTGTGTGTGTGTGTGTGTGTGTGTGTGTGTGTATGTGTGTGTGTGTGTGTGTGTGTGTGTGTGTGTGTGTCTGTGTGTGTGTGTGTCTGTCTGTGTGTCTGTGTGTGTGTGTCT
>NC_050187.1:4104047-4106547 GCF_008315115.2 Sander lucioperca
AGGCCAGGATGGCTGCACTGAGGGAGGAAGAGGAGCAGAAGAGTCAGAGGATGAAGGAGAAGTTGGAGGCTCTGAGCAGAGAGATAGCAGCTCTTTTAGACACAGTCAGAGCCACAGAGGAGCAGCTGAGAGCTGAAGACGTCTCATTCCTGATCAACTACAAGGCTGCAGTGGAAAGAGTCCAGCAGCGCCCCCTGCTGGATGATCCACAGCTGCTCTCAGGAGCTCTGATAGACGAGGCCAAACACCTGGGCAACCTGAGCTTCAACATCTGGAACAAGATGAAGGACATGGTCTCCCACACTCCTCTGATCCTGGACCCAAACACTGCTGGTCCATATCTCATCCTGTCTGAAGATCTGACCAGTGTGAGACGAGGAGAAGAGAGACAGAAGCTTCCTGATAATCTAGAGAGGTTTGATGATCACATCTCTGTCCTGGGCTCTGAGGGCTTTAACTCAGGGACTCACAGCTGGGATGTCGAGGTTGGAGACAATACAAACTGGCAACTCGGTGTGTTAGCAGAGTCTGTCCAGTGGAAGGCACTCACATGGTCTGGATTATGGAGAATATGGTTCTATAGAGGTAAATACTCAGTGTGGTATCCACCAGCTCCAGACGCTGATCTCCCGTTTAAGAAGCAGCTCCAGAGGATCAGAGTGACTCTGGACTGGAACAGAGGAAAGCTGTCGTTCTCTGATCCTGATACTAACACACACATACACACCTTCACACACACTTTCACTGAGAGGCTGTTTCCATACTTTAACACTGGGGATAAAGTCCCACTGAAGATATCACCACTGAAGGTCTGTGTGACAAAACAACAGGTCTGATAGTCTTTGGTTTCAGGGTGGTGATAATAATAGTAAACAACTGTTCACTTCCTAAATGTTAATGTGGTCTATCTATTATATTTAGAATGAATATAAATAGAATAATGGTTGTTAATATAAAGGATAGTAAACTGATTGCAGCAGTAAAGGAGATGGCTGAATGAAACACAATTAAAGGTTTTAAAAAGCTAAAAGATATATGTGTAACCGGACATGTGGAGGGGTGTCGGCTAAATTGTATTACAGGTACAAATATCGACAATGCCACCTTGGGACTTTCACCCAAAGAATATCCAAAGCTTGGGATTCAAACCCACTTCCTTACTTTTAACTACTCATTTAGGGTCCCCTCGAACACAGGCAAGTCCACAAATTAAAAACTCAGAGGCGTAGATTCAAAACATAAATATATTTTAAACGATCAGTAAAAATATAAATAATAAATCAAGATAAAACTATATAAAATACTAATACATGGAATCTAAAATAATCACAAATAAAAAACAGAATATACAAATGGAGAAAGTGACAGGAGTTACAGCCACATTCAACAGGCAACATGACATAACTTTGTGTAAACATACACGCCACTTGGCAAAGTGGTGTTATCTGTACGCATTTTGAGCTATCCACGTGTATGTCTACGCTGTATACAGCGGACGGCAGTCTGCAACGTCACAGCATAAACATACACACCACTTTCTACCACGAGGCTACGCGTTATCACGAGGTTACGTCACACGCAGGAAAAGAAGAACGGGGGTTGGGTTGGGTTTAGGAAAAGAACAAACGTGGAAAGGAAACATCACTCGCGGGTCACAAAGTCACACGCAGGACACAATCCCCGGTATCCTGGGTGAAAGTCCTGTGTAGTTTGACCCATCCACCCCCCCGACCAACCTCCCTACGCCGATTCTCGCCCTTTCATACTACTCGCTACGCCGTCAATTCACACGCAATCGCAAGGTAATGTAAGTCAATGGAGGCCAAACGGCGTTGATAAACACGCTAAAAAACGATTAATAACACGTCAAAAATGGCATAAGAAATTGGCGCTTCATACATACGCCACTTCATGAGATCAGTCTGCCACAGGAGGGGCAACTAGAGAGAAGTCGCCTTAAACTTCATAAAAACACAACAAACGTAAGAGAAGAATTGGCCACTTATTTCACTATCAACTACTCGTGTAACTGTCTTATGAGAATGTATACTTGCTTCCGTATTTTCAAGTTAACCTGCCGGTGACATACGGATGTTTATACATGTAAATATGGATGTTTAGATGAAACATTATTATTGTTCTTCTGTTCTGTCAATCCATTTAAATTGTTGTGATTTGTTTTTGTGTTTAATGTCTGTGTGTAGTGTTGATGTAAGTCAATATTTTAAGATTATAACTGATTATTTTGAGATACTGCGCAGGGTTCGACATAAGCAACGGCCCGATGGCCCGATGGCCTGATGGCCTGATGGCCCGATGGCCTGAT
Organism: Sander lucioperca; assembly: GCF_008315115.2. Classification (NCBI taxonomy): domain Eukaryota; kingdom Metazoa; phylum Chordata; class Actinopteri; order Perciformes; family Percidae; genus Sander; species Sander lucioperca. Next base: position 4,106,374 of record NC_050187.1, read on the forward strand.
GGCCCGATGGCCTGATGGCCCGATGGCTTGATGGCCCAATGGCCTGATGGCCCGATGGCTCGATGGCCCGATGGCCTGATGGCCTGATGGCTCGATGGCCTGATGGCCCATGGCCCATTATTTTTCTGTGTATCGTTAGTCTTTTATTTTATATTTTGTAGAATAAAGAGCTAG
>NC_050187.1:4111547-4124047 GCF_008315115.2 Sander lucioperca
ATCACTTGATTAACTGTAACTAGTTACATTCCAACAATTTCTAATGCTGCATTCCAGGCAACCCGTAACTCCTGTTTTCACAACCTTCTATCTGTGAAAGTGCCCTGGAACGGCAGTCAAACCTGTAACTTACTACTCATGAACTCGTGCCAGATCGTTGTACTCCCAGTAACAGTTTTGACGTCACATACAAATAAACAACAATGGAGACCCCTGTTGATGCTGTACAGACGCCGGTGATTAACGGTGAGAAACAGAAATAAATAGACATAAATAGGCAACGTAAAGTAATTTCGCACATTGTAAATCAAAACAATACACATACGATTGTATACTAATACAGGTTATGTTTAGAAATCGCTAGTATCACCTAGCGTTAGCTAACGTCAACGTTAGGTAGACGCTAGCTAACGCTAGCTAGAAGGGTTTGTGGTGACTTTGCCTGGAACGCTACCAAGTCGTGAGTCGTGACTTGAAGTCGTAACTTACGGGCTAAAAATTGTGTCTGGAACGCAGCATAACTGAAAATGGAATGACAGGGTGGTAACCTAGCAACAGCAGCAGTTATTGCTTGTTAGTTTTTGAATCAGTTTTTTCTGTTAAGGACATTTTTCTAGAGACAAGGCGTCTGTGGTCATGTTTAGCTCCGTGTCAAAAGCAGAAATGCTGAGACTGTTGGTGAAACAGCGACTGGATGCGGCCGCTGAAGACATATTCAAGCTGTTTGCCACAACAATAGCAGATAAGAAGGAGGAACGTACTCGTTTAAAAGAAAAGGAGAGACAACACAAACTACTGGAAGTTCATCTACACAGATCAGGTATTTCTCAGCCTTTATATTTATTATATGTGTCATAGTGACCCTAACCCTTTTTATACGTTATATGCAATGTTACCAAATTGTTAAAATGTGTTACTTTTGCAGATGATACGAGGGCCAATGACGTATAAGGATTTTCAACAGGCCAATTTTAAAATACAATAAATATTATTTTGTTTTGCATTTGGTTAAACGTTAACGATATTGTGTATGTATGAATTTTTATAAAACAATTATTTAAACTGATTTTAGTGTTTTTTCATGTTCATGAATTGGCCATGACCTTTAAAAATGTCATGTGGTGCGACCGTGAATTAACTTAACCTGTTTACATTTATTTTACAAGTTCTCAGTAATATGAAGTCTGTAGAAACAAATTATTTGGATTTCTTCTTAAATTCTATAGTTATTGATATATTTTTTTTGTTCTATAACAGCACAGTCACCTACTATGTAGTTAACATACACATTTTTCCTGTGAATTGCACAAAACTGAAAAAGATTTGAAAGAAGGCTCAAACATTGGTTGACCTTTGTGTACAAATGAATAAGTGGACATGCTCCTACATATTTAACTACACTCTTAACATCTAGTGGATCTGAACACAATCTAAGATCAAGTAGATACATACTGTATGATGTTCCACAAACTAAAACAGAGTTTGGAAAAACTGCTTTTTGTTACAGTGCTCCAACTTCATGGAATGAGTTACAAAATCAGCTAAAATTGCAGGTTTTTATTTCACATACTGAATTCAAGTCCTGCCTAAATCAAATATACCAACATGTTTGCGCTTGTTTTTAAAATGTGATTTTCTGTTTTTTATTTCTTATTTCTTATTGCTGTCCATCCCTGTCTGTCTGTTATTTGTTGTATGTTAAAGTGTATTTTCTATGTGCTGCCTTCTTGGCACTTGTAAAAGAGATTTTAATCTCAATGTGATTTTTTTCCGTGGTAAAATTAAGGTAAAATAAAAAAAAAAAGATGTCTAACCAATATAAATCCCTTCAGCATACTCGATCGGAGATTAATATTTTAGCCTCAGAAATTACAAATTGCATTTTTCTTTTATTATTGCCATTTCTGGTCACACCACATGATGGGGCAACCATATATTGTCAAAAATAAATAGATAAGGAAGCAATAAGTTGCATGCAAAAATCTAAAACAGATTTTTATTCAAATCTAACAGATTTTTCAGTGAAGACAAACATTTAATTTTCATTTCCACAACATACCATTTTTATCTAAAAAAAAAAAGAATTATGCCGCCTTCCCACTGGCACTTGAAATCAGCTCCAATACGGCTGCGAAACAACCGGAAGTCATTAATTTCCTCTGGAGAGTCGCAGACAGACGATCGTTGGTGTTGCGGGCGTTTGGCGTTTAATTTCCCCGTGGCAGTTCATGAAATGGTAATGGTCGAAAATCGTGGCCTGTACACGTATCAATAAATAAAAATAACGTGACTATTTACAAACTGGCGTGAGACTGGGTTGGTATTACGGACCTGATTTCAAGTGCCAGCGGGAAGGTGGTGTTTGACCATTCATGGCATTTTGTAAACATTTCATTAAAGATTCAAAGAACAACAAGGATTGTTGGAAAGAACTACCCTAGAATTTCAGAGTTCTCGCAAAAGCACAATTTTTATTTGCTCAGCGAGTCACTCTGGCATTGAGTAATGATGCTCATTACTCATTACCCATTTCCCTGCAGATGTTCCCTCTGAGTTTAGCTCCAGTCAGGACCAGGAGGACTTGGAGAGGCGACACGTTAAAGAGGAAGAGGATGAACTCTGTATCAGTCAGGACAGAGAGCAGCTTCAAGCACCGGAGGAGGCTGATGTCAGACTGAAACAAGGTTATAACTCTATACTTCAGAACTTTAAATCAGGTTTTTTTTTTTCATTTTAGTTTGGTTTTAATTTTCAGAGTGTTTTCTAGTTTTGGTTTAGTTCCAATCCGGTTCTTCGTTCCCCCTCCCTCTAATCCGACCCACAGGAGTGTCCCCCACTCTGTCCTCACAGCCTGGTTGCACAGAATTCCGTGAAATGATCACGAATTGTTAACAGCGCATTACGTGGTGGTTGGCACGGAATGTGTGAAAAATCTGTGTGGCCACCACGGAAAACAATACCAATGCAAAGTCAATGAGAAGATGACGTAGCATTAAGAGCGACTACGGTGAGGGGGCGTGGCCAGCGAGCTATGGAGTAGCTGTGTTCCGAGGAGGCTCTGCTCGATTTTTATTTAATCATAAATTTCCCACTGAGATAACACTTTAAAACTTGCTAAAGTTCAGCATAAAAGGATGACGAAGACAAGGAACAACAAAGGAGGGGAAAAGAATGACAAAACGTCTGATGAACTCGGTGTAACGGGTATGACGGTCGGAGAATTAGCTACCGAGCTAAACGAAGCTAGCTTAGGCGCAGTTTCCTTGTGCACGGAGTCGAATCCATCCGCAGCAGACCTCATGAGTGCCATCACCTCTTTGAACCAAAACGTGACGACCAAACTCACGAAGGAGCAGAGAAGGGTAAACCAGTGGAGTTCATCACCAAGCTGATCCCAGCTCTGCTCAGGGCTGAACACTTCACAAATCCGACGGTGGTCGTGGACCGAGCACACCGTTCCCTGGGTCCGAGGTCGGCGGACGGACCGCCCACGGACATTCATCGTCAGACTCCACTACTGCCAGACCCGGGACCTCATCCTCAAACTCGCAGCACAGAAATCTCCGCTACAATATAATGGGACGAAGCTTTTCATTTTTCCGGACCTGACAGCGGAGGTTCTTAACAACGTAGAGTGTTTGATGAAGTCCGCAAGCCGGCTGACATATGACATTCCTCAAGACAACTCCATTTAGAATTTTATCAGATAAGTTCACAAGTCTGGGTATTATAGTCACAAGGAAGTTGAGTCAGCTACTACGACATAACTGGGATGAGAAAATTAATCAGTTGGAGAGGAATATACAGTACTGGAACACCTTACCTATATCAATGTTAGGGCGTATTAACGCCATCAAAATGGTAGTCTTGCCTAGGTTCCTTTATATGTTTCAATCAATCCCAGTATGCATCCCTCAAAATCACTTCAGACAGCTGGATTCAATTATATAATCTTTTATTTGGTCTGGCAAAATACCTAGGATCTCGAAGAAACATCTTATTAAAAGTTGGTCCGAGAGGGGGTCTTGGCCTTCTTCAATTTAAATCATACTACTTGGCTGCACATTTAAATATTTTTTTTTGTTTTAGTTGGGGTGTTTACCAGGCAATAACTTGGAGGAGATGCCTGTGTGGTTACAAATTGAACACCTCTCCTGTCAACGCACCTCTCTACCAGCACTCATTAATAGCCCAGTAAAGATTAAGAAGCACTTGTTGTGTAATGATAACCCGATAATTTATAATTCTTTAAAGATATGGAAGCAGGTAACAACAACTCTGAAAACACCCATTTGCTGTAACCATGCATTTAAACTTGCACTGGATGATGTAGTTTTCTCAAACTGGAGAGAGAAGGGCATTATCACTTTGAGAAATGTTTATATTGAGGGTCATTTGGCCTCCTTTCAGCAGTTACAGCGGGCATTCCAGCTCCCAGCTTCCCATTTTTTTTGTTTCCTACAGTTGAGACACTTTGTGAGAAATCATGTTCCACAATATGAACGTAAACCTCAGCATGTAGCATTAAATAGTTTTTTTTCAAATCAAACCATATACGAGAGGGGCTATATCTAAACTCTATACAGAATGTGAATAACACACATTTAAAGAGGCTTTGGGGAGAGAATTGGATAGGGAAATCTCAGATGAGATGTGGGAGAATTGTATTAAGAACATCCATAATAGCTCAATCAATGCAAGACATAATTTGATACAATTCAAGATTGTACATAGACTACACTATTCTCCCTCCAGATTGCAGAAAATATTTCCGGAGGTGTCATCCCAATGTATTAAGTGTCGGAGTGAAGAAGGAACACTATCCCACTTATTCTTGTCATGTCATAAGCTACAATCATTCTGGGGCTCCTTGTTTGAGTTTTTCACTAAGGCCTTTAATCATCCATGACCCATTCACCGTATTGTTCGGAGTGGCCAATCCAGATAGTGTGAAGAGTAGTTGTGAAGCCAAGGCTATTTCCCTTTTAACATTGTTTGCCAGAAAGTTGATTTTACAATCTTGGAAATCTGAAAGGTCTCCTAAATTTGAAATGTGGTTGAGAGAGCTGGGAAATGTATTACATTTGGAGAAAATCAGGTACATTATGTCTGCTAAAGAGGAATAAAAAAAAAAAATCTGGCAACCTTTTCTCGATTTAATGTCTAAAAACTGAACTTGTGCTACCCTGTCGCTGTGCCATTACCTTTGTCCTATGTCCTGGTGGTCGCATGTCAAAAACTCCTTTCAAGTAACCTGTACTGTTTTGTGTAGCACCACCAACTATTGTTAATATGTTTCTACTTCTTTGTTACGAAAACAATAAAAATAAATACACAAAAAAAGAGCGACTACGGTAGCGAGTAGTATGTAAGGCAGAAATTCCGCGTAAGGAGGTTGGTTGGGGGGGTGGATGGGTCAAACACAGGACTTTCACCCAGGAGACCAGGGATCATGTCCCGCATCTCAAGTTTCCTAAAGTAGCTTTCTTCGTTTCCGTCCCGTTCTTCCTGCGTGTCACGGAACCATAAGCCCACCCACGACCTTTTCCTTAACTTTTAATTTAACGGAATTGTTCCGTGGGCCCATCACGGAATGTTTTGCGATTCCGTGAAACTGCCACAGATTTTGAGTTAAGGGGCCGTGTTCATTTCATGGAATTCTGTGAGATCAGGTTGGTCCTCATATGTAAACCCAACACGGTCTCACGGCACTTCGTGAAATGGTCACGCTTTTTTGAATTTATTGATTTGTGACAATTATGTCAGGTTTTTTTAGAACGGGGAAAGGACACGCCACACACCGACACGACCCGCGGCCTCTGAGGGACACGCAACAATAACGGGACAGTTGTGTTTAGGCAAAGAAGAATGGGGAAAGGAACTGTCAACAACTTTGTTTCACCTATTCTATTATTTTGAAAAACCACTCCTGCTGCAAAAAGAAACTTCCACGACAGATTTTGCAATCTTGAATGATTTTCTTCGACTCGAGAGACCAACGTGCATACGTCACGCTGCCCTCACGCTGCCTTCACTTCAATTGGCAGTCGCTTTGTCGCATCGCTCAGCATTTGCATAAAATAGACTTCCTGTCTATTTCAGCCCTGCCTTGCTTGTGGCAGCGGCAAGCTCGTCGCTTGTCGCTGTCTCTTGTAGCTAATGTAACTGAGTTATACTTCCTCACCTTACTTCCTGTTTTGCTCCCGTCAGAACTACTACGGCCACTAGAGGGCGCCGCCACTAGAAACCTAAATAATATAGGTCAGAATGATGCTGGAACAAACCAACTTATGGGGGAGTTTTTTGGAGGACAGTCTCTTAGTTTAAGTTTTTCAGAAAGGTTGGAGGAGAGCCATGATGTTTAAAGTCTAATCTTTTCGCTACTTTAGTGTCCGATGTGAAATAGTTATGGCACAGCGCCATTTCATGTCAAGTCCGTTCAGTTTCTGTGGTTTAATGTCACGATGAGAGTTGACGGAGTCGTGAAATATTGAAGCTAAAAAAACAAAAACTGGAATGATTTACCTTGATTTTTTACTAGTTTATTAACCCGTCAATATAGTTTCTCTTGAAGGTTTTAGTTTTTATTTAGTTTCAGTTTAATACAAATATTTTTCACTGCTTATTTTTCATTTTAGGTCACTATAATAACCACAGTCCAGACCAGGAGGACCCGGAGAGGCGACATATTAAAGAGGAAGAGGAGGAACTCTGCATCAGTCAGGACAGAGAGCAGCTTCAAGCGCCGGACGAGGCTGAAGATGACGAAGAGAAACCTCCGTCGTCACAGCTTCGTCCGAGCCAAACTGACGAGGGCAGAGAGGCCGAGCATCAACAGATGGAAACAGAAGCTGACGGAGAGGACTGTGGAGGATCAGAAGCAGACCCACACAGTCATCTATCATCACCGCCTATCACAGGAGAGAAACCGTTTGGTTGCGATGTTTGTGAGAAAAGATTTAGTCAGAGGAGCTATCTGCAGAGACACATGAGAGTCCACACAGGAGAGAAACCGTTTGTCTGTGGTGTTTGTCAGAAAAGATTTAGCCACAACGGCAATCTGCATTCGCATATGAAAGGCCACACAGGAGAGAAACCGTTTGGTTGTAGTGTTTGTGAGAAAAGATTTAGCCAGAGGAGCCATCTGCAGAGACACATGAGAGTCCACACAGGAGAGAAACCTTTTGGTTGTAGTGTTTGTGAGAAAAGATTTAGCCAAAGCAGCAATCTGCAGACGCACATGAGAGTCCACACAGGAAAGAAACCAGTGTGCGAACTACGGGGGAGCTAGGGGGAGCTCGGCTCCCCTTAATAAGACATGGGCTCCCCTGAAAACGTGATTTGTGAAATTTTGAGAAAGTCTCTAAAAATATTGACAGTGTGTCATTTTGAGTGCAATTTCAGTTTTGTGTAATGTGATCATCGTGGATTATTAAAATTACAAAAATATCATTCATTCATGCATGACTTCACTTCAATAAAGATAACTACACATGCTGTTCTCGTCATGAGCATCAAGGCGTGGCAGGGATGCGGTGCAAATTCAACTCATATTTAGTACATGTTAACTCAAAGATTCATAGAAAACATAAATGTTGGAGGCCATTAATCAGCGCGCAAAGTCCTTGAAATCCATTCTGCAGTTAGCATCGTATAGCCATTGCAAAAAGAAAACAAGGCAGTTTAATTTGTTTTGTTTTTACTAAGAAATTGTGTAGCGATGACGTTAATAGCACAACCAATTCACCTGCTGCAAGCCCTGTTAGCACACCTCCCGCCGGGGTGCAGGGCTGGGCACCGACCGTCGATACTTTTATGGCACTGAAAAAAATCCTATGAGTATCGAAAAATGATTTATCTTTTGGTGCCAAATTTTGGTTCCAAAAGCATCTGAGCGCATAAGCGCAAGCTTATCTGTCCTCTCTGCATATTGACCCAGAGCAGAGCTCCGACCGACCGACCGACACACACACGAGCGCAGAGGTGCGGACAGAGTAAACTACGTCGGCTCTGCAGTTTTGTTGAAGTCACAGTGAGTCACGGCGATGCCGATAAAGTGGTTTCAAGCGTGGTTACAGTTTTACAAAACTTCACGCAGACAGCGTTTGCTGTGATATGATATTAATGGCGAGCCGAAAGCGGTTGCTGTGCTGTTGTTTTACACTTCCTCTGAGACAAGCAGGCACAACGGTGGTTTGACTGACAGGCTGAGGTTGTAAGGCAAGGCAACTTTATTTCTACAGCACCTTTCAGCAACAAGGCAATTCAATGACATTCCTTTGCACTTAAGTTAGTTCTCCATTAGTTCAATGTTGACAACAGGGCAGTCACCAAGTTTATTGTTAAAGGTTTGTGTCATTATGCAGTTTGACCTAAAAAGTCTTTGTTGTTTACATTCCTTTGCATTTTAGTTAGTTCAATATTAGCCTGTACACAATGTCATTTGTTTAATTATTTATTATTCATAATATGTTCATGTTGTGGCAAAAAGGTTTCTCCTTTTTTGTTAATTTTTAAAGTTTGGCTTGATACCAATCCTGAGTATGTGACTGGTGCACCCCTATCGAAAAGCACAACCAGTTTTATTAATGTTACTCTGAGTGAGCAGTGTTACCAGAATTATTTAATTTTGATAACTGTTTTGATTCACAATTACGGTGGAAAAGAAAGGTTTTGTGTTTAATGGATTTTTGTTGATGTTGAAATGGATTTTAAATAGGGCTGTCAAAATAAAATTAAAGAACGCAGATTAATCCATTCCATATTGAGGTTTGACCCGGAGCCGTTCTAGCCACCATTGGACTGTAAAATGAAGGAGGGAGACGAGAATGTGCTGCCTGGATCATTAACTGGAACATTTACTTCTTCTTCCTGCCAACCCTGGCTACTGAAATCTGGAGCCACTGATATGTCTGCTCTTCTCTCTGGTGCTCTGAAGACGATACAGGCAACACAAACACCGCTGCACGGGACGCTAGTTAACACTATACTCAACAGCAGCTAACGTTAGCCTACCGCTAGCTAGTTAACACTATACTCGACAGCAGCTAACATTAGCCTACCGCTAGCTAGTTAACACTATAGTCGACAGCAGCTAACGTTAGCCTACCACTAGCTAGTTAACACTATACTCGACAGCAGCTAACGTTAGCCTACCACTAGCTAGTTAACACTATACTCGACAGCAGCTAACGTTAGCCTACCGCTAGCTAGTTAACACTATAGTCGACAGCAGCTAACGTTAGCCTACCACTAGCTAGTTAACACTATACTCGACAGCAGCTAACGTTAGCCTACCGCTAGCTAGTTAACACTATAGTCGACAGCAGCTAATGTTAGCCTACCACTAGCTAGTTAACACTATACTCGACAGCAGCTAACGTTAGCCTACCGCTAGCTAGTAGCTGGATTAAACATGGTTCCAATGCTGACAGCTAACGCTGAACGGTGTAAAGTGTGACTGTGTTTTACTGTAGAGGACTGTGACTCAACAGCGGGATGTAACAATCTGCAGCTGCCGAGCTGCCGTCGGAAAAACAACACAGACGGTGCGTTCAATGAAACTGGTAAACTACAGCTTCGTGGTGCATTTGAAGTTATTGTAAATTTCCTCGGTGGTTATTTTTGTCGTTCAACAGCAATTTACTAGTGAAATAAGTTATTGTTATACATTATTATTAAATCATTTAATTTTGACCATATGGCCTTAGCAATAAACAAGCCGTTCTTTAATGTCACCAACTGTTGTTTAGTACCCTTTGTTTTGTTTTCTTTTTTTCTTTCTTAAAAAGTATCGGTTCAGGCACCGTTAATTATGTATGCGATTAATTTCGATTAATTAATCACAGAGTCTGTAATTAATTAGATTAATTTTTTTAATCGATTGACAGCCCTAATTTTAAAAAATATGGTATCGAAAAAAGTAAGGAACCGGTAACCGGAAACTGAGGTATCGAAATTAGCACTGGATCGAAAGATTTTGAACGATGCCCAGCCCTACCGGGGTGACAATGCAAGAAGAAGCTGAAGAAATAATGTCCTCTCTGGCTGAAGATGGTGGTGGCCGATTTGACATGTATAATCGGCGGGGCGGGCACTGCCGGCAGTCGGACTCAAATGACCCATCTGATTGGTGGAGAGCTAACCAGGAAACGGGGAGCGGGATGAGCATGACTAGAGTCTCTCAAAATCTGACGAAAATCTTTTAAACTGACCTTTGTTGATCTGAAATGAAGACAGATTCAGCAACTGCACGGCCTATTTCTCTCTTCAAATGTTTTCAGAAACACGTTTCGGTGAACTATTTTAGTCCAATATGAGATCGTATTCTGAACGAGCCGCCATGATGGTGTGTCTTTGAATTTCTGGAGAAACCAGACCCACGTGACGTGTTCGTCCAATCAGCTGCCGGTTTTCATTTTTGGGCAACAATACAGATTAGCGCAGCCTGCTGTTATGGAGACGTATTACGTCTCGTTTCTTCGGTGTTCTGAGGAACTTTTTTGACCAATTTGGGGAGACTGATTAGTCACACTGGCTTTTCTGCCGATGTTTGGCCGTCGGCTCTGTGTGTCTGGGCCTGGAGAGCGTCGGCAGATCTACGAGATGATATGCTCCACTAAAGGCACATTATGCACTAATATAAAGGCTCAACATTTAAACACAGCACATAATAAATAATATAATAACAGCTCCTCAAAAACATGGAAACCCTCCCACGCAGCTCGCTGCACTAGAATTTTGAATATTTTTGGTGGCATGCATAAAATAACTTATCAAAATAAACCAAATTCCAGATGGCCAGTCGGTTAACTGTATGTTATCCCACGAGATCTCGAGAGAATTCAGCTGCCGTGCAAAGGTAAGTCTGCGTTGGTCCTTGATCTAATTAGTCAGAGCCGTGTCCTGTACGAAAACACTGAAAAGTCAGCAGGTAACTCACAGCACCGAAGGCGACAGACAGCATCGTCTGCATCCGGCCGTCCTCCAACGTTCCCACCACGCCCTTCTTGTACATCAGAGCGCCGCCCGCCAGCGTCCAGAACTTCACATGTTTGATTCCCACCGACACAAACTGGGAGTCTGAGTCCGGCCGAAACTCCACCACGAAGATCCGGTCCGGGTGTCCGCCTTTACTGCACACCTTGGATCCTGCAGCGGAGACACCTCTGTCATTTTAATTCTTTTATTTGAATCTAAATGATCGTTCTTACATCATTTACTCAAATTGTGTCATCCGTACGCTCTTTCACCTCAGACAGTTTAAAGTAGAAAGATTTTGTGGCAGTTGGTTTTGTGTTGAAATGTAACTTCAGTAAAAGTGTGTAAAAATCATCAGGAAAATGTAGTTAAAGGAGAACTATGCAGTTTAATTTAGCTTAATTTACCTTAACTGAACAGCTTCGGAGTCATTGGAATGGTTATATGACTTTTTTCAGGTTGAATGGTGGTCGTCTCGCTCCCCCCTGGCGCCTGTGAGCGGAAAAACCACCCTTGCAACTTTGGGCCAGCGAGCTGGCGGCCTCAGCGTCAGGAAGTATGGCGTGATATCAGGTCTCGCAATGGAACGAATTGCTTCACTGCACTGCACACATACGCCCATTCAGGAACCGGCTAACAAGGTAGCGATGGAGTTTTTCACACTATCATCGTAAAGCATTGTCGGCGGAACAGAGGAAGAGGAAACGGCAGACTGACCGAGCGAAGAGTCAGACATGAGTAAACATCGGAGCGGCCAAATATCTATTCTGAAGCTGTAGGGGGAGCTCTATAGAGAAACCTGTAGGGGAGCTCTAAACCTGCCAGCAAAAACAGAGAAAACAACGAAGAAATGGCCAAAACTGCATAGTGCCTCTTTAAACGCTGTCAGAAAAAGAGATACAATACAGGTCCATTTTTGTTCCCTAAGGTACAATCTTAGCAAATGTTCCCTTAAAAGTACAAAAATGCATCTTGAAGGTACAATTATGCACCTTTTATTGTACATTGTGGACTTTCAGAGGTGTAAGGTATACATATTTGTCACTTACATATATTTGTACCTTAATGTTTAAATGTAAAACGGCAGGAATTAGTGGATACTCATCACAGCAGAAAATTAATGTTATCTCTCAATATAGAAACACAAGTTAATCTATACTATATTCAAACTCAATAATTGTCAAACTAAATTAACTGTAAAGTTTTGGGATATGTGCAAAATAAATCAGAATGTTTTTTGTTTTTTTTAACAACAATGTACCTTTGAGGGTATCACCCCAGTGACAAGCTTTTTCTCCTTAAAAGGTACTGTTTTGTACTTTTGTATTAGAATTATTAAAAGTAAAGAACTCTCTGTGTAAAGGATCCAAACAGTTTAATGGTCTGATCATCTCAGCTGGACTTGTAGCTGTTATATTGTTGGCTAGTTTACTTTAGAATCAAACATCAAATTTTATAAACTACATGTGTTCTGTGCAGTAATCTTAATGTCTAAAGTAACTAGTAACTAAAGCTGTAAC
>NC_050187.1:4129047-4134047 GCF_008315115.2 Sander lucioperca
CCCCCTGTGAGGGGAGCATAAAAGCCTAAGGGAGAGGATAGATCAGGGCTCACACTTCAGATGAGATCTTGGTGGACTGAGCTCTGACTTCATGTCTGTTGCTAGGGAAACTTAGATTCTGTTTGTGAACCCACAGCTGTGTTTGTAACTCTTATGCTGGACTCAGTAAATTTGACTAACTGAACTCATCGTCTCCGATTGATCCTTGTGTATGGTAAACGTAAGTCCAATTAAAGAAGGCGTGGGAATTAATTAATAGGAGTCAGATTTGACAGACCATAGGACCTTATTTGGACAAATTCCGCCTACAGCATACATGCACGCACACACACACACACACACACACACACACACACACACACACACACACACACATACACACAAAACACACACACTCTCTCAGTGTACCGATCTGTCCAGTGGCGATGATATTCTTGTATTTCGGGTGCTGGTTGGCGGTCAGAGAGAGGATGTCGTCGGTGTGCTCCAGGTAGAAACTCTGAGTTCCTGCACAGCAGAAGAAGACACATGAACACATTACTTTGATCTGAAAGGTTGCAGGTTTGATTCCTAACTGCAGAAACTGGCGTGTCCGTCAACTACTGCACCTCCTGGACAAGTTTATTTTTTTAATTCTCTGGTTTGGTTTTAATGAGCTCAGTGTTAGGACTGTGTGCGTTGCCATGATTACCATTGCTGAGACTGTGGACGATGGCAGTGGCGGCAGTGTGGTAGACGATGTCGGTGCCGTCATTGAGGTAGTGCAGGTTGTTGCGACAATCAAAGCCCCGAAAACCAAAGACATGATCCAAAACCAGGTCCTACAAGAGAGGGGGAGATGCGTGAACAGGGGGACAGACAGACTGTAAAGAAGGACTTGTAACAGGGATTAGCCAATCAGCGCCTTTGTTTTGGGGTCACAGAGAAGACACCGGTATGCACTGGCTGATACAGTTTGTTTTCTAAGTTAGTAGTGAGAGTGGCCGAGAGAGCACATCGTAAATATTTCTGAAGTGTATAGTTGTCATCTGTGTCGCCATCCGTGCATGTGTGCGTTCAGAGACATGTGAGTTAACTTTCTATATCAGAACTGTGACAAAAGAACGTTGAAAAAAGTGAAAATTTTTGGAAAAAGCTACAAAAACGCAGGAAAAAAATCGACAAAAACATATTTTTAAACGCTGAAAAAAGTGACAAAAAAATTGGAAAAAAGTGAAAAAAACTTGTTAAATAATTGACAAAAACAATAAAAAAAAACACCAAAAAAGTGACAGACAGACAGACAGACAGACAGGCAGACAGAGCGAGAAAGAAAGAAAGAGACGGACATACCTCCACCAGTCTCTTCTTCTTGGAGATGTTGTTCTTCTGGAGTTTCTCCGGCTGCGGCGCTGCTCGACTCACAGGAGGCCTGGAGGAACAATCAGGCTGTCAATCAAATAATCAATCAACCTGAGTGAAAGACAGGTGGAGACAGCGAGACAACATGGTCAGTCTGCACACAGACAGACAGAGAGACAGACAGGTCTAGACGGATGCTTTCTTATACTTCATGGAATAAAACTTGACCAATGACAAACTGTGGATCTCCACAGACCTCTGCTGCTCGGAGCCAGACACCGTTCATCTAAACATGCCGCCCACACAAAGATGACACAGAGTGTAAACACACACACACACACACACACACACACACACACACACACACACACACACACACACACACACACACACACACACACACACACACGCCTCACGCCTCAGAGAAACTATAATGTGACCAGCTGTGTGTTTTAGCTACATGCTAACAAAATGCTACCATGCTACAGGTGCTTGGTTTTGTTTTCGGGCTGTCGAGCTAACATGCTAGCGTTGCTAATTGTGTTAACAGGCCAACATGCAGTTTTTTAGTCCTGGTTCAAGGTTTGTAAAGGAATTGTTATTTATTTACTTTTATTTCCTTGTTTTTAGCTAGGGTGGGGCCTCCTCACCTGTAGCCAGTTACATAAACCAGCTCAAATCCGACCAGACTTAGAGTGCATTTCTGATGAGACTTACTGCTAGACAGCTAGATATTAAGATAAGCACTTACTTTATTAGGCTTCTCTACCCACTGCCATTGGATCTGCTGCCTTAAGGTTAAATTGACTGCGTTTGTTCTGTTGATTTTGCTCATTCTGCTGCCTTTTGCTGTTTGCTACTTGGTTTTTGCACTCTCTTTGCTCACATCTTACCTGGCAGACCGAACCTAGCGGGTAACTTGGAGAGGATCTATCTCAGAACCTTGCCCACTCAAAACTGGGGTTCCTCAGGGATCAGTCCTGGGTCCCCTCCTCTTTTCTCTGTACACCAACTCTCTCGGGTCTGTCATTCACTCGCACGGCTTTTCTTATCACAGCTACGCAGATGACACCCAACTAATTCTCTCCTTTCCGGAGTCTGAAACGCAGGTAGCAGCACGTATCTCGGCTTGTCTGACTGACATCTCTTTTTGGATGTCCACACACCATCTGAAACTCAATCTTGACAAGACTGAGCTCCTTTTCCTTCCGGGGAAGGGCTCTCCTACCCAGAACCTG
Organism: Sander lucioperca; assembly: GCF_008315115.2. Classification (NCBI taxonomy): domain Eukaryota; kingdom Metazoa; phylum Chordata; class Actinopteri; order Perciformes; family Percidae; genus Sander; species Sander lucioperca. The sequence continues at coordinate 4,131,627 of NC_050187.1, forward strand.
ACTATAACAATTGACAACTCTGTGGTAGCCCCCACCCAGACTGTTAGAAACCTGGGTGTGACACTTCACAACCAACTCTCCTTCACTCCCAACATTGCTGCAACTACCCGATCGTGTAGATACATGCTGCACAACATCAGAAGGATACGTCCCCTTCTAACGCAGAAGGCGTCTCAGGTTCTGGTTCAGGCTCTAGTCATCTCACGTCTAGACTACTGCAACTCCCTCCTGATTGGCCTGCCTGCATGTGCCATCCGGCCCCTGCAGCTCATTTAGAACGCAGCAGCTAGACTTGTCTTCAACCTCCCCAAGTTCTCTCACACTACACTAGAGGGTGACCATTTTTCGGAACTCTCCAGTCTCGCGGTACGGGAGACATATTTCACGGTTGGTAACGTGAATAACGTGAATAGAGCATAGAAATCAATGGGAACGGGTGGGAACGGAATGGAGAAATGTGTGTTTTGAGTGTGAGAAGATCTCCGTTAGGAAGTACGTAATGAAATGGCCTAGGCCTGCAGGTAATGCATGTATAGTGTAGCCTAAATTTCGAGGCAACCTTGATTTGACTGCGATTAACCAAACGCACACACGCGATATCAACTGGCTAGTGATCCTCCAGACAGCGACTGATAACGTCTCTTTTTCGTTCTCTCTTTTCCGCCGGGTGACGGGACGGGATTTTGCAGGACAGGACCCATATCCGCAGCAGGTCTCCAAGGTGAACAGCCTCTGGCATGTTAGATCAAGGTAGTCGGGGGGGGGGCAGTCAAGTGATCGGGATATGACAGGAGTATTTTCGTGGGTTCTGGAGCGACAATTGATTCCTGTGTCACCCTCTACACTACACCGTTCCTCCGCTCTCTTCACTGGTTACCAGTTGTTGCCCGCATCCACTTCAAGACACTAGTACTTGCATACAGGGCCACGAACGCCCCAGGACATGGTCAAATCCTATACCCCAACCCGCCCGCTCCGCTCTGCATCAGCCAAGCTGCTTGCTCCCCCTTCACAGCGAGGGAGAACTAATCACTCAACGAAATCACGACTGTTTGCTGTCCTGGCTCCTAAATGGTGGAATGAGCTCCCTATTGACATCAGGACGGCCGAAAGCCTACACATCTTCTGCCAAAGGCTGAAAACACATCTCTTCCGGCTGCACCTCAGATAATGTGTGTATATATATATTCTTAAAGCTGCACTTTCCTATGGCTCTTTGTAGTTTCGCTTATTTAAAGCTAAGGCCTCCTGCACACTGCCTGCGTGGTGTGAGCGTGTCAGCTGCGTGGCATATCCGTTTTTATTTCTGCTCCCATGTTAACAGGTTAGAGCTTGCACACTGCCTGCGTGTGGAAGCGTGTCCAGGCAAAATAGAATACGAAAAGATGTTTATATGTCATTTAGACATGAATACATTTAATAAATGACATTTTGATGTTTGAAAGTCTCTAGGTTCTGACATAAATGCAGATAAAACAATAACATGGACTTTATTATCTCAGGAAAGGGAATTGAATTATAATATATATATATATATATATATATATATCGAAATATGTGCAAACAAAAATATTGACAAAATAAAGTTGAAGAACACGCGTTTCTGGTGTGCAAAGACAGAAAACGCCACGCAGCCGCCATGCAACTGACACGCAACAGAAACGCCACGCTCACGCCATGCAGCCAGTGTGCAGGAGCTCTAATGTACTTGCACTTACTACTTGTTGTCTGAGTTTGCATCTTCAAGATTGAAAGCACTTAATTGGAAGTCGTGTTGGATAAAAGTGTCAGCTAAATGACATGTAATAATGTAATGTTTTTGTAACATTATATATTATATATTATATTATATTATATACACAGTACTTATCATACTGGCATTCAGCCAGTCTGAACATCATCTACACAGTAAGTATCGGGTCATACTTACTTGACAATGCCCTGCCTCCAGGGGAATGCAAGTCAAAACACAACACAGATATTAGGAGTTTCTACGAGCAAGGCCGGAGAGCAACACTCAGGAAGTAAGGGTACCACAAAGGGACAAATACAAGTTTCTCTGGGTTAGAAACTTGGACACCTTTAGGCCTTTTCCACTACAGGAAGTTAACAAAGTGTAAACTAAAGTTTTCCAAAACCTGAACTCAGCAAATTTACAAAAACAATAAGAATCTCCTCTTCTGCAAAACAGCATCTTGTTGCTAAGGTGTTTATTTTGGCTATAAAGTCACTTTAAACATGGAAGTAGTGCATTCAGCCATATTGACTGAGGGAGTGGTGATACATTCTTTTAAGGCGCTGACACACCAACCCAATTATCGGCCGTTGGACAGTCTGGCGAGGTCGGTGACTCGAGTCTGTTCGGTGTGTTCCGTGCCGTCGTCAGTCAGAGGAGCCGTGGGCTTTAATTTGGGCCGATTT
>NC_050187.1:4149047-4171547 GCF_008315115.2 Sander lucioperca
CCTGAACACACCGCGCCTGTAGGTCAGACCGCCACCTGGAGGACGGACAGAGAAGCACTCTATCAGACACTACTTTCATCGAAAGCGTCAAAAGCGTCAAAGAAACCATCAAAAAGAGCATTCAAAATGTCGAAAGCGTCAGAAGAAGTGTAAAAAAACAGTCTTTGACTGGTTTTACTGGCTTCTGGTTTTATTTTACCTTCGAAAAAGAGCGTTAAGTGTTGAAAGCTACAAAAAAGTGCCAAAAAAGCATCAAAAAAGCATCTACTGACATGAACGTTTTGGTTTTTAAGCGAAAAGTTTTGAGCCAAAAGTGATCTCGGTGCACCAAGTGATATTATCTCCAGTAGAAGAACTAATCTCTGTTTAAACTAACATGTCCAAACCAAAATATCTCATCAACAGAATGGAACGAGAGGGGGAAACACCAGAGCAGGGGGAACGAGAGGGGGAAACGTCAGAGCAGGGGGAATGAGAGGGGGGAAACACCAGAGCAGGGGGAATGAGAGGGGGAAACGTCAGAGCAGGGGGAACGAGAGGGGGAAACACCAGAGCAGGGGGAACGAGAGGGGGAAACGTCAGAGCAGGGGGAATGAGGGGGAAACGTCAGAGCAGGGGGAATGAGAAGGGGAAACATAGCAGAAGATATTCCTTTTCAAACCAAAACGTAGCGATGTAAATATAGCCTAAATCTCCTGTTTCACCCCCGAGGAAGAAAACTCATAGAAAGGTCTGCTTTAGATTCATTTTTAATTGTCTCTTTTGGGACGCCGGCTGTTGCAGCAAAAGGTCGGCAAAGGACAATGGAGTGTAAATGTATGTACGGTGACGGTGAGCATATTGGGAATTTAACATAACACAAAGAAAATACTGTCAGTGCTATCTTCCGTGTGTCCATATTCCCAAAGACTCCTTTGTTGCAGTAACAAGAGCGTATTTAGGTACATTTCTGACCCCGCAGCAGTTATTCTGAGATATTAAAGCCAGAGTGTAGTTTTACCTGCATGTTGCCAGAACTGGATGTGTTTGATTCCCACAGTGACCAGTTTGTCCATCAGTAGGGGATTACACTTCACCACAAAAATCTTCTCCTTATGACCCCTGCAGAAAAGGAGACACAAGTAGTAGGACATACTTAAAAGAGGATATGTACTGTAGAAATATTTTATTAAGAAAATGTGTGTATGCGCTTGTTGCAAAAGAGCTGTGCTAGTCATTGAGGAAGTGATTAAAAGTACTCAGGGTGACCTCTGATACACAGAAAGTTAAACTTAAGTCAAAAAAATAGTTTAGGCTTTTATGGCGTAGAGGTGCATTGTTTGAAGGTTGTGAGAACGGAAGAGGAAGTTGCACCACACAGAGACCCCGACCTTGGTGTGCGTGTGTGTGTGTGTAAGATAACAGTTTCTGTCTAAAAAACAAGAAGACACAGGATCGCTCTCTTCATCTGTCTGCTGCTCGTCTCGGAGTCTCTCCACGTTCCAGCACATGTGTTTGTACCAGGCCCGGGCCAGGTACGGCGTGGGCTTAAAGTAGCGAAACGTGGTCACCCTCAGTGGACCGAGCTGGCTCTGACCGATGCAGAAGTGAGATACACTTTGAAACAAACGGGAGATTGGGGAAAGTTAGATGGCGAGAGGATATGAAAACGGATTGGTCCCTGCGGTGAAATCCAATGTTATGAAGATAAAAGTCATCCTGCCTGGATCAACTGTTTCCATAGCATACTAACACATGTAAAGTATGAAGCACAGCATGAGTTTCCTCTTCTTCAACCTTCCCTGATAAATTTAAGCTGTTACTGTAACCTTAGTAGGGACTGAAATTAGTAAACACAACTCTGCTGTGAGGTAGCTAGAGAACAGTGAGAAAGCTATACATGGAAGAGAGACAGGTACCTGGCAATAAGCTATAACAATGAAGCAGATCCTACAGGAAAAGAGCAATAGTTTGATATTGTTCAGGAAATGTATTCAGAAAGGTTGACATGTTCTGAGAGATAGAACGATTTTTGACAGAAATTAGGAAAAGTGGATAATTTACACTAAACCAAATGTTGCATGAGTTAATTAAACGTTTAAATTTGGGATAATTAAATGCATATACTATGTGTACAGTATGTCTTACTATCCCATGCAACATTCTGCTCTTTCATGTTGTTTTTGTGCTACTGCAGGAAAGCTTGAGGGAGAGAACAGATCAGAGTTCATTTTCAGACAAGATCTTGGTGGACCAGCTCTGACTTAAATGTCTGTTGCTAGGGAAACTTAGTCTCTGTTTGTGAACCCACAGCTGTGTTGTAACCTCTTATGCTGGACTCAGTAAACTTAGCTTAACTGAACTCTTCGTCTCAGATTGATCCTTGTGTTCTGGTAAACTTAAGTCCAATGAAAAAAGGCACGGGAATTGATAAATTGGAGTCAGATTTGACAGGCCTTAGGGCCTTATTTGGACAAAATTTCGCCAACAGTACCCACACTGTAAATACTAACAGTACTTTGAAGTACACAAGACTAGGAATGTAACGATACACTCAACCCACAATTCAATACTAGATTTTAAATTCACGACACAATTTTCTTTTAACCGATTGAGCTGCAGACAAATGAATGAAGAATATTCCTTTATTTCTATAAACTGTGCAAAACAGATGTGTCAACTTATCAAAAGTTACTCTGAAATTGTACTTTATCTTAAATATCAAACATTAAATAAAATATTCATAACAGATCGGAGTCGAACCCGTGGCCTCCGCGTCGCGGAGTAAACCTCTATATATGGGCGCCCGCTGTACCAACTGAGCTATCCGGGCGCCCAATAATTAGATTTTTATCCCACATCAAAAAAGTTGGTCAAATAAAAAAATGCAGGTTTTCAAAATGAAAAACTTAACTTGAGTAGATAGCAACAGAGATAATAATAATAATAATAATAATAATAATAATAATAATAATAATAATAATAATAATAATAATAATAATAGCAGTTATACATTTGTTCTTAGAAAGAATACGTTATTGGGTAAGTGGACAGAAACAGTTCTTTTTTTGTCGCCTTTTCCAACGTTTTTGATGTTTTTTGTCGCCTTTTCCAACTTTTGTTGTAGTTTTTTTAAACATTGTTTTGGCATATTTCACGACTTTTTTCAACTTTTTTTGGCGCTTTCTTTGACATTTTGGCTGCTTTTTTATTTTTGTCTTTTTTTTTTAAAGTTTGCGAAGCACTGGTTTCGAGCAGTAACAGTAGTGATAGTTCTGACAGTACCTGGCAGTAGTTTAGAGTAGTGATAGTTCTGACAGTACCTGGCAGTAGTTTAGAGTAGTGATAGTGAAGACGGTACCTGGCAGTAGTTTAGAGTAGTGATAGTTCTGTTATGGGGCAGCTGTCCTGTGTGTCTTCTCTCCCCTTTTCCTTGTGTGTCTGTCTGTTATTTCAGACGGACACAGGTAGAGCGCTTAGCTCTACCTGAAAGTAGGTCAAGAGGCGTGGCTTCGAGGAATTGGGTAAGGGGCATGGCCAATCAATTAACTCTACCTGCACAGCTGCGTCTAATTCCATGATTCACCTCTGCAGTGCTTATACCTGGGCTGATCTCCTCATCGGCGCCAGAATGTTACATCCACCAGTGTGGTAACTTGGCTCAGTGTTTTGACTTTGTTCGTTCTAGTTTTTCTGTATTCCTCGTGCTTTTGCTGATTCTCTGCTTCTCTGTTCAGACTCGCATCAAGTCCTGCTGCGTTCCTGCCGGTGTCAGCTGTTCTACCTGCTCCTCGCCGCTCTGCCCTTGCCACGCTCGGATTCTGCAGAGAGACATCCTGGATGTTCCGCTGCCTGCCCGCCTCGAGCCTCCATCCAGTCCTGAAGCTATCTAGCCCTGTCTCTGCTGACCTTGGTATCACTAAGTACAGACCTATTCATGAAAACAACTTGAACTTGTTACTCTGTGCCTCGTGTGGTATCACTGTGTTCTGGGTCGGAACCGCAATCTTAACAAGTTCTGACAGTACCTGGCAGTAATTTAGAGTAGTGATAGTGAATACGGTACCTGGCAGTAGTTTAGAGAAGTGATAGTTCTGACAGTACCTGGCAGTAGTTTAGAGAAGTGATAGTTCTGACAGTACCTGGCAGTAGTTTAGAGTAGTGATAGTTCTGACAGTACCTGGCAGTAGTTTAGAGTAGTGATAGTGAAGACAGTACCTGGCAGTAGTTTAGAGAAGTGATAGTTCTGACAGTACCTGGCAGTAGTTTAGAGAAGTGATAGTTCTGACAGTACCTGGCAGTAGTTTAGAGAAGTGATAGTTCTGACAGTACCTGGCAGTAGTTTAGAGTAGTGATAGTTCTGACAGTACCTGGCAGTAGTTTAGAGTAGTGATAGTTCTGACAGTACCTGGCAGTAGTTTAGAGTAGTGATTAGTTCTGACAGTACCTGGCAGTAGTTTAGAGTAGTGATTAGTTCTGACAGTACCTGGCAGTAGTTTAGAGTAGTGATAGTGAAGACGGTACCTGGCAGTAGTTTAGAGTAGTGATAGTTCTGACAGTACCTGGCAGTAGTTTAGAGAAGTGATAGTTCTGACAGTACCTGGCAGTAGTTTAGAGTAGTGATAGTTCTGACAGTTCCTGGCAGTAGTTTAGAGTAGTGATAGTGAAGACGGTACCTGGCAGTAGTTTAGAGTAGTGATAGTGAAGACGGTACCTGGCAGTAGTTTAGAGTAGTGATAGTTCTGACAGTACCTGGCAGTAGTTTAGAGAAGTGATAGTTCTGACAGTACCTGGCAGTAGTTTAGAGTAGTGATAGTTCTGACAGTTCCTGGCAGTAGTTTAGAGTAGTGATAGTGAAGACGGTACCTGGCAGTAGTTTAGAGTAGTGATAGTGAAGACGGTACCTGGCAGTAGTTTAGAGTAGTGATAGTGAAGACGGTACCTGGCAGTAGTTTAGAGTAGTGATAGTTCTGACAGTACCTGGCAGTAGTTTAGAGTAGTGATAGTTCTGACAGTACCTGGCAGTAGTTTAGAGTAGTGATAGTTCTGACAGTACCTGGCAGTAGTTTAGAGTAGTGATAGTTCTGACAGTACCTGGCAGTAGTTTAGAGTAGTGATAGTTCTGACAGTACCTGGCAGTAGTTTAGAGTAGTGATAGTTCTGACAGTACCTGGCAGTAGTTTAGAGTAGTGATAGTTCTGACAGTACCTGGCAGTAGTTTAGAGTAGTGATTAGTTCTGACAGTACCTGGCAGTAGTTTAGAGTAGTGATAGTGAAGACGGTACCTGGCAGTAGTTTAGAGTAGTGATAGTTCTGACAGTACCTGGCAGTAGTTTAGAGAAGTGATAGTTCTGACAGTACCTGGCAGTAGTTTAGAGTAGTGATAGTTCTGACAGTTCCTGGCAGTAGTTTAGAGTAGTGATAGTGAAGACGGTACCTGGCAGTAGTTTAGAGTAGTGATAGTGAAGACGGTACCTGGCAGTAGTTTAGAGTAGTGATAGTGAAGACGGTACCTGGCAGTAGTTTAGAGTAGTGATAGTTCTGACAGTACCTGGCAGTAGTTTAGAGTAGTGATAGTTCTGACAGTACCTGGCAGTAGTTTAGAGTAGTGATAGTTCTGACAGTACCTGGCAGTAGTTTAGAGTAGTGATAGTTCTGACAGTACCTGGCAGTAGTTTAGAGTAGTGATAGTTCTGACAGTACCTGGCAGTAGTTTAGAGTAGTGATAGTTCTGACAGTACCTGGCAGTAGTTTAGAGTAGTGATAGTTCTGACAGTACCTGGCAGTAGTTTAGAGTAGTGATAGTTCTGACAGTACCTGGCAGTTGCGAGTTTCTCTCCTCTCTTCCAGTCCCAGACGACAATCGAATGTCCGTCATCCACCCCCACTGACACCAGACTCTTTCCATCAGCTGCATCAGGAACACAGAGAGGAAACTTTTTGATTTAATTACTTAGGTAAACTGGCGCCGAGCTGGTAAAAGATTTCACTCCGGATCAAAGTATTGGTCAGAGTGACAAAATGGAGCGATGCACATCGACTTGAAGGCTGAAAAGTGAGGAATCTGGGGAATAGAGTATGAATGTCCTCACTTTAATCAGTCCTCGTCAGTGGTGGAATGTAACTAAGTACATTTACTCCAGTACTGTACTTCAGTCCAAATATTGAGGTACTTGTACTTTACTTGAGTCTTTTCTTTTCATGCCACTTTCTACTTCTACTCCGCTACATTTCAGAGAGAAATATTGTACTTTTTACTCCACTACATTCATCTGTTACAGCTTTAGTTACTAGTTACTTTACACATTAAGATTCCTGCACACAGAACACATGTAGTTTATAAAATCTGATGTTTGATTCTAAAGTAAACTAGTCAACAATATAACAGCTACAAGTCCAGCTGAGATGATCAGACCATTAAACACACAACTGTTTGGATCCTTTCTGCAATGGGAGGATTCTTCTTTACTTTTAATACTTTAACTACATTTTCCTGATGAGACTTACAGACTTTTACAAACATTTTCAATGCAGGACTTTTACTTGTAACAGAGTATTTTTACAGTGTGGTATTAGTACTTTTACTAAAGTAATAAAGCATCTGAATACTTCTTCCACCGCTGGTCCTCATAAAGACAGATGTTGACACACACGCAGGTGGTTACCTGAGAAGTCCAGAGCACACACTCCTCTCTGGTGGAAACCTCGGAGCAACGAGAGACACTTGAGAGTCTGGACGTCCCACACGTGGACGGCCGGGTCCCTGCCCACCTGTCCCGTAGCAGCGTAGTCCTTCAGCGGGTGCATGCTAAGGCTCAGGATGTCGTCGTCGTGGCCCAGGTAGAAGCGCTGGCTGTGCAGCTGCCGGTTGTAGACCACGCCCACTGCCGCCACGTGGTACAGCACCTCCCCGCCCTGAGTGTAGAACAGGTTGTTCCTGCAGTCGTAACCACGGTACCTGCACACACACAGACAGACAGACAGACACACACACACATACACAGACACATTCAGACACAGACAGACAGACAGACACACACACATACACACGCAGACACAGACAGACACACACACACACACACACACACACACACATACAGACACAGACAGACCGACACACACACACACACACACACACACACACACACACATGGACACGCACACACACACACACACACACACACACACACACACACACACAGACGCGCAGACAGGCAGACAGACACACACACACACATATCGTTAGTGGTCCATTTAAAACTCATTGCCTGACTATAATGTTTGTGTATTGCAGTCTGAAACATAAGTGCTCGAATAATTTATGGAAATAAACTGACAGGGCACAACGCAGCCTCTGTGGCCCCTTTCCCCTTTTAATACACCCATTGCCTGTATAAATACATGTATAATATCTGTATTAGTTATAGAGCCAATCCTATTGTTTGTTACCAATAACTTCCGGGTAGAAACCTCCTGCGTCCCGTACGTGCTATTTAACGGCGCTGAGCAAACGGGGCCGAGGAACAACTGGATATACTCTCATCTCCTTCATCGAAAATACCTGTTTGATGCTTTCCAGACTTATATGTGCTTTGCTTTTGTGATTTGCTACCATAATGTGTTTACTAAATCTAAATTGCAGACCTTTAGTTCCAGGCTTTTTGAGGGCCCTGCCCATGTTGGTCCTTTTCTTTTACGTAAAAAAAGATTCAGGCACTTATTAAGACATAAGACCAACGTGTTAAAATCGCATTTTGCGTAAAGACAAGCATGTCTGAAAGAGGCGATGTAACGCTGACAAACGTGGATGTGTTACCCGTGCACAAACTGCAGCCGGAGGCCCTGGTCCGGTCCTCTCTGTCTCTTCAGAGATCCGACCTGCTGTTTCTTCTCTCTGCTCTGCTGCTGCAACTGAGGCAGGTCCTCCTTATACACCTGCGGAACACACACACACACACACACACACACACACACACACACACACACACACACACACACAAAAGTCAACATGAAACTTATTACATTTACATGCACATAATATTCTTTTTTTTGCTCTTACTATGTAAAAGACAATATTCCTCTACGCTGTTTACGCGGCTAATGAAAGAGAATATTCCACTAATATTCCTGTTTACATGCAACCAAATTGGTGGATTTCTTTGGGCATTTCTTTGTCTATAAGCTTTTTTAATGGTTATTTATTTATTATGTGCTCTAACTTTTCCAACGTTTTAGACACAGATATGGAGATAATAACGGTCCATATCGACATATCGCGGAAGTTAGTAGAAAACTGTCACTATTTTTTTAGTGCTGCTTTTTATATTCAATATGTTTAATTTGTTCAATAAAAGAAAGCTGGAGACGATTTCCTTTTTATGTTTTAAATTCAAGAAGAAGTTTGAACTGAGAACACTTTAATGTCTGTTTAAAGCGTTTAAAATGCAACCTAGGGTCTTTTTGTGAATGTATCTGAGTCAAACTTTCGTTTAAAAGCATAATTAGGACGGAAACGCCACTTTTAAGATTGACCGTATTCTCGTTTTCGGTCAAATGGCCTTTTGAATGAGAGAGCTAGGGCCATTACTATGAAAGCATCAAAATCGTTATTTTTAAAACACTAAGAAGGCTCGACACAACATGAGCCTTTGCTCCAAGTATCACCAGGGGCTCTACACATGAACTCCAGCATTGACAACATTGTTTGTGTACCCAGAGTTTACTAAAAAGAAAGGTTTTAACAACTCACTTTAGCAGTTGTTGTTGACACTATCCACCATCTCGCCATTCAAAAATAGTCGATCTCCGAATGTGAATGAAGTTCCTCCCTGTTACGTTCCTCCCTGTTACGTTCCTCCCTGTTACGTTCCTCTCTGTTACGTTCCTCTCTGTTACGTTCCTCTCTGTTACGTTCCTCTGTTACTCTCCTCCCTGTTACTCTCCTCTCTGTTACGTTCCTCTCTGTTACGTTCCTCTCTGTTACGTTCCTCTGTTACTCTCCTCCCTGTTACTCTCCTCCCTGTTACTCTCCTCCCTGTTACTCTCCTCTCTGTTACGTTCCTCTCTGTTACGTTCCTCTCTGTTACGTTCCTCTCTGTTACGTTCCTCTGTTACTCTCCTCCCTGTTACTCTCCTCTCTGTTATGTTCCTCTTTGTTACTCTCCTCCCTGTTACTCTCCTCTCTGTTACGTTCCTCTCTGTTACGTTCCTCTCTGTTACGTTCCTCTCTGTTACGTTCCTCTCTGTTACGTTCCTCCCTGTTAAGTTCCTCTCTGTTATGTTCCTCTGCCCTGCCAAATATGTGCACCTAACGCTTCCCAAACCTAGGGAAAACAGTGCTCTGTTTCTCTTTATTGGTTGGAGAATGAAGCTGGACACAGTCTGCAGTGTGTTGGCCCTCAGCACAGACTACGCCCGCTCATTTTTCATGCAAATGACGGTGTTGAGGGGGAGCTGGCAGGTTTCAGCCGTCTGAGACATTCATAGGGAGAGACTTTGCTCCCGGCAGGTTTGGGACTGGCAGCGCTCCACTTTCACGCTGCTTTCCATTTTGCAAAACTGCATATTTTACTGGAGCGTCATGGTGGATTGGTGCTGCGAGTTACAGACCATTTCACTGACTCCCTGTTCTCTCAACAGCTTTTCTCTTCACTGTATAATCATCTAAAAGGAAAACTATCAAAATATGATGAACCATCTTGAACCTTCTTGGATGAAGATGGTTCAGATTACGGAGCCTCTTTGTCTTTATTTTATTAACCCCGGTCATTAGCACGCATTAGCTCCGAGGGCTAACTTGGCTTGTTTACTCTTAGGGCTCCTATCTTGCAACCGGCGCAGCACAAAAGCCCGACGCAAATGTCTTTGCTAGTTTAAGACCGACGCAGTTGTCAATTTCCAGTCCAGTGCCCGCGTCTTTTAAATAGCAAATGCACCTGCACCCAGCTGCGGCCCATGGTGGTCTTACAGGGAGGTGTGTTCAGGTGCATTCTGGGCGTGCTGGTCTTACAGGGAGGTGTGTTCAGCTGCATTCTGGGCGTATTGCTATCTTGAGGCAGCGGGAAGTGATGGCGCCATTGACCAACAAAAACCTGGTTTAAAGTCAATAACGCAGCATTTCATTGTTATTTTAACAGAGCATTAGTAAAATGCTCCTAGGCTCGTGCACAGCGCGTGCACACTATGCTTGACTCGCCCTAAACGCACCTGCGCCAGGCGCTTCACGCCGTGCGTTTAGATCATTAAAATAGGGCCTTTATTGTGTGAACATCTTTGTCATCCTGAATGTTCCGCCAAACCTCTTTAAAATATCTGGTAGTTCAATAAAACATTGTTTGATAGTCGGCACAGAAAAAAAAGAAAAAAGTCGAATATTCGTGTTCAACAGCCAAATCTAAATCGGTACAAAATTTACTAAGATTATTGTCTGAGGACCATGGAAGTCTTCACAGAAATCCATCGAATAGTTGTTGGAATATTTGGACCGCAAGGACGAAAAAAAAGGGACGGAGGAAAACTGAAGAGAGAGAAGAAAGAAAATAGGCAAAAAGAGAAGGAAGGCAGGCCAAGGATAAGGGAATATAATAATAATAATAATAATAATCCATGTTTTCCTGCTCCTTCCATTTAAACTTTGGAGCTTCTGAGAAATCTAAACACACATGCTCTCTCTCTATTTGTCTGGCATACACACACACACACACACACACACACACACACACACACACACACACACATACACACACACACACACACACACACACTTTGAGCTTTATCTCCGAGCAGCACATTGTTGCAACACTGGAGGCGGGCGGCGGCTGGCATTAAAGATAAGAGCAGAGCCCAGCTGTGCTGCTGCAGACGGGAATAAAAAATAGGAGATGATTCAGTGGCGCCTCCATTAAAGTGCTCATATTCTGCTCATTTTCAGGTTCATAATTGTATTTAGCGGTTGTACCAAAATAGGTTTATGTGGTTTAATTTTCCCAAAAACACCATATATTTGTTGTACTGCACATTGCTGCAGCTCCTCTTTTCACCCTGTGTTCAGGTCTCTGTTTTAGCTACAGAGTGAGACCTCTCACTGCTGGAACATCTTTGTTGGGAGTCGCACATGCTCAGTAGCTAGGTAAGATCACATGATCAGTAGGTAGCTATAGGACTACTAGCCAGTCAGAAGCAGAGTATGAGGGCGTGCCCTGACAGTACCTAGGTAAGGACTACTAGCCAGTCAGAAGCAGAGTATGAGGGCGTGTCCTGACAGTACCTAGGTAAGGACTACTAGCCAGTCAGAAGCAGAGTATGAGGGCGTGTCCTGACAGTAGCTAGGTAAGGACTACTAGCCAGTCAGAAGCAGAGTATGAGGGCGTGCCCTGACAGTACCTAGGTAAGGACTACTAGCCAGTCAGAAGCAGAGTATGAGGGCCCTGACAGTACCTAGGTAAGGACTACTAGCCAGTCAGAAGCAGAGTATGAGGGCGTGCCATGCTAGCAGCTAGGCGAGCATTATGTTCCAATGCTTTATTGTTCCAAAGTGACCACGTTTGTCTCTGAAGTAAAGGCTGGACTACAATAGAGCTGTTTGGAGCAGTTTGTGAACAGTGTTTTCTGTTGGAGATGGTAAGTCCCTTTGGGGAGGACTTTGGGCTTTTTCACTTTGTAAACCATAACGTGCACAAAAAAGATATATAACACAATAAAGGAAAGGGGGCACTTTAAAAAGCTTCTGTGAAACCATTTTGGAGCAGCTGAGGGTTCAGTGCTACTGGTGGAAAAGTAAAAGTAAAAGTACTAATTCCACACTGTAAAGATACTCGGTTACGGCCACCTGGGTAGCTCACCTGGTAGAACAGGCGCCCATATATAGAGGTTTACTCCTCGACGCAGCTGCAGGTTCGACTCCGCCCTGCATGTCATTCACCCTCTTTCTCCCCTTTCATGTCTTCAGCTGTCCTATACAAATGAAGGCCTAAACTGCCCAAAAAGTAATCTTTAAAACTCTCTTTTCATACTCTGTTACAAAATGTACCTAAAGTATTAAATGTAAAAGTACTCAATGCAGATAAAACCTCCCATTTTAGAAACTGGAAACGAAAAAAGGGTTGAAAGCGACAAAAAAGTGCCCAGAAAAAGGAGGAAAAAAAACGCCATCAAACACTGTGTGTTTTAGTAACTAAAGCTGTAACAGATGAATGTAGTGGAGTAAAAAGTACAATATTTCTCTCTGAAATGTAGCGCAGTAGAAGTAGAAAGTGGCATGAAAAGAAAAGACTCAAGTAAAGTACAAGTACCTCAACATTTGGACTTAAGTACAGTACTGGAGTAAATGTACTTAGTTACATTCCAGCGCTGGGCGGGGCCTCGCTCTGGGAAACAAGCTGACGTACCTGTCTGTCGTAGTGGATCTGTGTTTCCTGCTCGATGTCTGAGTCGAGCTCGGGGACGTCCGACACGTCGCTGTCCGACTCCTCGCTGTTGGAGTCCCCGTGACCGTCTGCAGAGGAGACACAAGTTCTGCTCAACTCACTTATCTAAACTAGTCATTTAGTGACACAGAGATATACAAACAAATGTTAAACACTCAAATTATAGTGCGTTTCATTTACCTCGGAACTCGGAAGCCGAAGCTGGGAATGACATCACACCCGAGTTGAATTCGTTCCTTTTACAAGTCGTCTTTTTCATTGTTTTCAGTAGCTCTAGCCAGCTTAGCCAATGTTAACAACACCAGTTGATAACAACGCATTACGCTGTTTTTGGGCGTACAAACACTATGGGCCCTATTGTAACGATGTAAGCGCACGGCGTGAAGCGCCTGGTGCAGGTGTGTTTAGGGCGTGTCCAAATCCACTTTTGCTAGTTTGACGGTAGAGAAAAGGCTCTGTGTGCCGGCTGCATGGTTCTAAAGGGTTGTACTTAGTGTCTTCATTAATCAGAGGTGTGTTTTGGGCGTAACATGCAATCAACCAATCAGAGATCATCTCCCATTCCCTTTAAAAGCCAGGCGCGTTTGGATCTTGGAGCATTGCTGTTATGATGGAGGATTTGCACCGTAATATTTTTATTTGGAATCTTCTGCATGTGTGTGTGCTGCTGTGCGTCCCTGTGTGTGTAACAAGCATAGTGTGTGTGCGCTGTGCACGAGCCTAGGAGCATTTTACTAATGCTCTGTTAAAATAACAATGAAATGCTGCGTTATTGACTTTAGACCAGGTTTTTGTTGGTCAATGGTGCCATCACTTCCCGCTGCCTCAAGATAGCAATACGCCCATAATGCACCTGAACACACCTCCCTGTAAGACCAGCACGCCCAGAATGCACCTGAACACACCTCCCTGTAAGACCAGCACGCCCAGAATGCACCTGAACACACCTCCCTGTAAGACCAGCATGCCCATGGGCGCAAAGATGAGCGCAGGTGCATTTGCAATTCAAACTACTCGGGCGCTGGACGGGAAATTGCATCGGTCTTAAACTAGCAAAGACACTTGTGTCAGGCTTTGTGCTGGGTGTGAGATAGGGCCTTGAATCACTTTTTGTGCGTTTCACGAACACTATAGCAACATGTCAACAGATAGACGTTGGACAGGACTGTATGTACAACTGATTTAGTGAGACACAGATAAGACAGAAGTGCTAATAAACTGTATGTTACTACAGCTTTCACTTCTGTTGATGCACGGGGCAGCCATGTTGGATTTTGAGGTTGGGGTACTCGTGGTTGTCCAAATTCCTGTGCTCGGTAATCCGAGGTCAGGGGGCGTTTATGACTTCGATTTCCGAAAATCCGACTTCCGAGTACAAACGGAACGCACTATTACTACTCAAAGTGTCCACTGCAGAGCTACTTATTAGTTCAACTTCCTTAGATATACTCTAGTACATTTTTCTGTAATGGAATAGATACTATCAACAAAACCTTTTTATTTTTGCCATCGTTGGGCAAAAATACCAGCACATAGGCAGTATCTAAGTCTGGGCGATATAAGGCATACCGGTATCGATATCGGAACGACTCGATTACGGTTGAGTTTAGCCAACAAAAGGTGACCGTCATGCAGCGACTGTCTTAAGTTTAGACACCAAAATGACTACTCAAGATTAGAAAAAATGATTGTGGTTTGGATTAAACACCTGTCCCCTTAAGTAGTACTCCTGTGACATGAACACCTGTTTCCTGGGTGAAAGTCTTGTGTTTTCTCCTTAACTTCTTCAGGACATGAACACCTGTTTCCTGGTGAAAGTCTTGTGTTTTCTCCTTAACTTCTTCAGGACATGAACTCTGCTCCCCACTCTTGAAAGTCCTGTGTTTTAGGACCCAAACCTCCCCCGCGACCTCCTCCCTACGAGGATTTTCACTGACAGTAATCAATACGTGGAATACACGCCAATTACGAACTTCACTTTGCATAGCTATATGTACGAATGGTTCCTGAGAACAGACTGAAAGGCTGCACATTAAACTCTTTCTGGCGTTTCCCCACCTTGTATGTTGGTATCCGGTCCTCCGTTCATTACCGACTCTGGCAGAAACCTCCACTGGAAGAGGGCGTGGTCGGCCCCACCGGTGGTCAGCACCCACTGCAGGTCATGTGACCAGCGCACGTTGGTGACATGGGCCGAGTGACCGATGTACTTCTTGAATTTTGCTCCTTGGAAAGAAAAGAGCGAGCAGTCAGAATCACTGGCTCCTCAGCTCCAAAAAGTCACACATTACCTCTGTTTTGCGAATTTTTAAGTTAAGTTCTTAAAGGACAATTCCGGCGCAAAATGAACCTAGGGGTTAACAACATGTACCGAATCGAACGTTTTCTGGGACATGTTTTCATGCTGATCGAATGCGTCTCTAGCTTGAAACAAGCTAGCGCAAACCGCTGATTAGCTTATAAGGCTAGTCTTCAGAGCACTGGTAAAGTAATAAGAAATCGCTATTTCTACACCACTAACAAGGCTCAAAATAGCACCACACTTCAACGGTAGCATAATGAGGGTCCCTACATGCAAACCGAAGCCGTGTTTGAGCTATGTTACTGGTTACATGTCGTTTGTGGTTCGACTGATCGCGACTGTTTTCCCAAGATGGCGCCTGCCTGTAAAGGTGAACGGTACTGTCTTTATAATCTATCTTTTTAATAAACTGTCTGTCTTACAAAGTTCTCAATGCTTCAGTTTACAGGTAGGGAGCCTCATTATGCTACCGTGGAAGTGTGGTGCTATTTTGAGCCTTGTTAGTGGTGTAGAAATAGCGATTTCTTTTTACTTTACCCTCTACCCCCAAGACTAGCGTTATAAGCTAATCAGCAGTTTGCGCTAGCTTGTTTCAAGCTAGAGGATGGATACCCGAACAAGCCCGTCGGGACCCAACGGTACCCATTGGTACCCATCGGGCCGGGCTGGGTTCGGACAGATATTTAGAAATGATGTTCAGGTTCGGGTCGGGCTCGGTCACACAGTGCGATAAGGCATTGAACATTTTAAATTTAAAAAAGCTTATTATGTAGGTGCGTGCCTGTGTTAGCGTGCACTTGTTGCCCCGTGTGCGCTGATGCGCTCATCTGTTGACATTTCCGAATGCCACAGTTCTCTATTTCAAGCTGGAATCACATGCGATTAGCATGAAAACATGTCCCAGAGAACGGTCGACTCGGTACACATATGTTATTAACCCCTAGGTTCATTTTGCACCGGAATTGTCCTTTAACATTTATCAAATCAACGATCTTCAAGTTGCCCAATTTGTTCATGGATTGTTAAACACAACACTACCACCTATTTCTTTACATTCTTTCTCCCCCTAAGAGGTGCTGATATACTTGCTTTTAACAATGCGTACGCGTAGACAAGCAGCGGCGAAGTGAACGGCATTGTTCACATACTTGCCTGCGTACTTTGCGTGTACCTGGAGGATTAGAGCTTTAGTGTGCAACTTTTTGATATAAATGAACGTCCGTTTCATTGAAGCCATTGCCAAAACAGTTGATACAAAGCTAATTAAAACTCAGCTCCACACAACTCTCAGACTGCAGGCAAAAGTGGCCCAAATCCAAAAATATTTTGGGGTCAAGTGACCAGGTCACTTCAATGCGGCCACAGTGTGAACAACCAAGGAGGATTTGATGCGACTTTTACGTCAATCTACATCGACATTTGTCAAGGGCCGGATTAACAATTTCATGTGCCCTGGGCAACAAGACTCAAGGCCCTCACCCCCGCCCCAATTCAACAATCGCAAAATCGCTATCATCAAAAGCATATAGCCTATACTTCTATACTAACAAGTCAGGCTTCTGCATGGCTCAGTGGAGCTGTATGTATTTACAATAGCCTCAGCATAAAGTGCATTCAAGAGACAGAACAGATGCACAAATGTTTAACATAACTTTTTACAATGAATCTTTCACAGAACTTGGTGGCTACAGAGTTATTATTAAATGTTTCAATATGTAGCCAAACAATTATCTTTTGACTGGTCTCTCCAATTTCCTGCCTTCTCCTTCTTCATTTCCCTCCTTCTCTTCCTCCTGTGCACTGCTCAGAATTTGAATACAAATGGTCGGTCTCAGCAAGCACTGTGTAGTGTGTTGAAACGTAACGCCACCGATATGGTGACCCTCTATAAACGTTATGAATTCAAACATGCCAGTTTGTAATATTTTGTATTAAGCTGTTCTTGTCTTTACTAATATCTAAACTAATCAAAGGGCTGAAAGCTCTTACAAATCACGAGGGAGCGATTTGACTTTTGGCCATGGTAATAGACGCGCTGTTGATGCTGACTCGCCTTTAGCATATATTACATTCATTACAAATTTAACTTTAAATTAAACGTGTGTTTAAACTTCACCTGGGGAAACTGACTTCACCTTCAGAGGCTCTGTGGCAGCTCAGTCGCTCCAGTCTTTGCCGGGATGCCGGGCCACCACACCGCAGCAGACTCGCTGTGACAGACCGTGGTAAAGTTGGTTTTATATTGATCGTTGGATATTCGACACATTCGACAAATCTATTATGCAGCTTGACCTTCCAATATAAAACCAACTTTACCACGGTCTGTCACAGCGAGTCCTTGCTCGCTGCACAGGAAGCTACAGACACTGTTTTTGACGTGATTTAACATAATATTTTGATTAAACGGGTTACAAAAATCCGCATATAATTAGGAAAGTGAGGACTACGTTTATAATGTGATCTAACATAATATTTGACGGAGCCCAGGGCCCTTTAGATGTCCTGTGCCCCTGGGCAAGTGACCAGTTGCCCTAATGGTTAATCCGGCTCTGCATTTGTCACAATTAAGCGCCGGCGGGAGTTAGCCCTAGACACAGACAGTACAATTAAAAACAAAGTTGCAAAGTTGTGGTTTTTCTGCTCACAGGCGCTAGGGGGGAGCGAGACAACCACCATTCAACCTGAAAAAAGTCATATAACTATTCCAATGACTCTGAAGCTGTTCAGTTAAGGTAAATTAAGCTAAAAGAAAACTGCATAGTTCACCTTTAAAAACGTACGAAAGAGACAAAGACAAACAAAAAGGTAGAGACCTTTCCTCAGACTGGGGAAGCGGAAGAGCTTAACGAGGCCGAGGTCGTCCCCGGTGACCAGCACAGCAGCAGCGTGGTTTGCGTCCACGGCGTTGATCTCGGTTAGACGGGAGTATTTAGGCCAGATGCCCACCACCTCTGAGCCCAGGACGCCGCTCCAGGACGCCCAGCACTGACCTTTCATCTCCTCCTTACCGACCGGCTTCCCCACTGCAGGACATGGACAGAGAGAAGACAGTGTGTGTTTGTGTGTTAAAGTTGTGATCTGTAAGATTTTCAACTTGTTAATTGTTAAGTTCCTATCTGTTGAAAAGTGAGTTAAAACAATGGTGAGTATATGACCTGATGAAAGTGCTTGTATTTGCTGCTTTGCCAAGTAACATGATCTGACTGTCTGGGACGACTTTTTCCGCCCTAAATTCAAATGCAGCACACAGTTAAGGCCAATTTGTGCTTCTGCATTAAACCTACACCGCTCGGCCGTGGCTTGGTAGCGTTGCATTTCCCCCCCGACTCATTTCCTGGTTCTCCTCCATAAACAACATGAACTCAAGGAGAGGGTTAACTTCTCCTGCTCCAGATTTCCCACCGTGGTCAGAAAGAACAGAGGAGAGACTCTTTGTTTCTCTCACGATGACTCTCTAGAGTCCTCGCTCAGAAGCTAATCGCCATTAATCTCTCACTAGCTCTACCACACACTCCAGACACACACACACACAGAGACACACACACACACACACACAGAAACAGACACACACAGATACACACACACAGGGAGACACACACACACACACAAACACAGACACACACACACACACACACACACACAGAGACACACACACACACACACACACACAGACACACAAACACAGACACACACACACACACACACACACACACACACACACACACACACACACACACACACACAGGGAGACAGACAGACACACCCTGCTATTCTATTAAGTATAAACGTGTGAAAGCTCAACAGAACCATAAATCAGACTCGAGTGACTCTTCTTACGTCAGTCAGCAGGGGTTGGTTGGTCTGCCACGCTGGAACCTAACTAAATATGACGGATAACAACTCTCAATCACAATAAATAATACATTTACTTTCAATTTAATTCAATTGTATTTATATCTCAAGACACTTTACAGATAGAGTAGGTCTAGACCACACTATAATTTACAAAGACCCAACAATTCTAGTAATTCCCCCAAGAGCAAGCATTTAGTGCGACAGTGGCGAGGAAAAACTCCCTTTTAAGGAGAAACCTCGGACAGACCCAGACTCTTTCAGTCCTGTAGCACACTTTCCAACACTTCATCTCTCTAGTCTGTAGATGCCAGCGATAACAAACAGCGAATTGGCACATTTTTATCAATAATTATCATTTGTAACATACAGAAGCGACAAAAAGGGGAATGTGTGCATGGTGCAGATTTTAATCTTCCAGCTGCAGTCAAGTTTTTTTCCTTATAAAAAGGACAAAATCAAAATCATTGCCCTGTTACATACAGTAGAAAAAAATGCTTGATTTCTTAAAGGTCCAACATTTCACTTTATGAGGTTTTTTAACATTAATATGAGTTCCCCCAGCCTGCCTATGGTCCCCCAGTGACTAGAAATGGTGATAGGTGTAAACCGAGCCCTGGGTATCCTGCTCTGCCTTTGAGAAAATGAAAGCTCAGATGGACCAATCAGGAATCTTCCCTTTATGACGTCATCAGGGGAAAGGTTACCTCCCCTTTCTCTGCTTTGCCCACCCAGAGAATTTGGCCCACCCATGAGAGAGAGAGAGACATCATGGCTTGCAAACAAGCGAAGCATGGCCCCCCCCTCCACCTTGCCCCCCCCTCTCTCCTCCTCAATAGCATTTAAAGCTACAGACACAGAAATGGTACATCCTAAGGAAAGGTCATTGTGGGACTGGCTCTAGTGGCTGTAATTCTGCACCAAGGCTGAATTTAGTAAAAGAGACTTCAGATACAGTATTAGGGGACCACTAAGGTCTATAAAAGAGACTTCAGACACAGTATTAGGGGACCACTAAGGTCTACATAAAAGAGACTTCAGACACAGTATTAGGGGACCACTAAGGCCTATATAAAAGAGACTTCAGATACAGTATTAGGGGACCACTAAGGTCTATATAAAAGAGACTTCAGACACAGTATTAGAGGACCACTAAGGTCTATATCAAAGAGACTTCAGATACGGTATTAGGGGACCACTAAGGTCTATATAAAAGAGACTTCAGATACAGTATTAGGGGACCACTAAGGCCTATCTAAAAGCATCCAAAAAGCAGCATGTCATAGGACCTTTAATATTTGAGTTCATGAGGCTGAACGACTGTAGGGACTCACTGGGCATTCGGTAGAAGAGGCGTTGTCCTGCTCCGTCGTTGCTCTGCAGGATTTTGCTGTCCAGAGACCAGTCCAGGTGTGTGATGAAGCTGACGGATTTACTGCATTCTCCTACCTGCAGGCAGACACACAGGGGAAATTAACAATTATACAACAACTAGATTCAATAGTAGTTTATATCAACGACGTTCCACTTCCGGGATTGTTCCAGTGCCAGCGGTAATTCCCCCGGATGTCCGTCCCCTTCCTCTGTCTCTGTGTTGGCGTTCTAACCTCTGGTGGATTTGTGAGGACTATGGTTAACTGCTCCTCAGATCTCTGCAGGGTAAATCCAGACAGCTAGCTAGACTATCTGTCCAATCTGGGCTTTCTGTTGCACGACTAAAACTACTTTAGAACGTACACACGTTCCACCAAAACAAGTTCCTTCCTGAGACTATTTTTGGTTTATTTTTAAGGCACTGTTGCTCCGTCCGGCGCTTAGCACCGCCCAAGATTGTGATTGGTTTAAAGAAATGCCAATAAACCAGAGCACGTTTTTCTCCCATCCAGGAATGCTGTTTTCTCTTACATAGCAAGCATGTCAATGAACTAAACATGTCTGGCTCTTGACGTGATTGTCATTTTCCAGTGTGGCCCTCAGTGAAGCTGAGTTTGACATCCCTGGTCTCTTTATTGGAAACCAATCCGTGTATAAAACATATTGCAGTATTAAGAGGCATGACAACATTTAGCCCATACATACACATATACATATACAATTATGAGAGGGAGTTTCTAGGTAAATAAATCCAAGAGATTTCTTTTCTATTTTTTGGGACCTTGGTGACTATTTCCTAACTTGTTTAGGTTTAAATGTCTGCGTGAGTGTTGAACCTGCAGACGTTACCTTCTTGTATCTCTGGGCGACAGCGTAGATGTCCACGAGTCCGTCGTTGGAGCCGACGGCGAGGTACGCTCCGTCTGGAGAGAACTTCATCTCGTGGATCACCTCTTTCCTGTCTTTGATGTGAACGACCTCCGTCATGTCTCTGATACGGACAGAGAACCAAACATCCCGTTAGTGCAACGCCACAACAGAGCAGTGTCCTATAAGTCTCTGACATCAAAAGCGTCAATTCTACAAAAAGCGCCAGAAAGAGTTGAAAATGTTGAAAGCGTCAAAAAAAGCTACAAAACAAAAGTACAATGACAAAAAGTATCAAACAATTTCTGACTGGTCTTACTTTTTATTTTATGTCAAAACCATGGTTTGTGTGTGTGTGTGTGTGTGTGTGTGTGTGTGTGTCTGTCTGTCTGTGTGTGTATCTTGCTACACATATTAGATTGTACTATGTATTCAGATCATTTTATTACATTTTATTGAAATTATATTGATATTTTTTATGAGAAGAGAGGGCCAGGGCAAATCACATGTCATTGCATTCTCTCTGTACTTTTAAATGCTCATGACAATACACTTGAACTTGAACTTATTATGGTCTGTTTCTGCCTGTTTAGGTTAGGAATAATTGCTTTAGAGTTTCCTAAATGACTCATTAAAGGAGCGCTCTAGATTCAGGGGGACTCGCCCGGAGCGAGACCAAGACCTCCACCGGAGCCGGAGACGCTTCTGCTTGAGGCTGCTGCATGTCATGGTGAGTGTTGATTGGCTGTTACTCGTCTAACATCTACCAACCAGATAGTGTTGTGGGCGGGACATGAAGTGAGACTCAGTGGTGAGGTAAACGGGAGCAGAGGGAGAGACTCAGAGCTGAAGCTGAGACAAAGTACAACACCTTTTATTTCATTAACTTTACAATAAAACAGATACAGATCATCTGCAAACTGCCAAATATGGGACAGAGCCTTTCCAGCTGCTGCTCCACGACGGGGGAAGCTGCTGCCTTCACATATCAGATGTGCTCCTTCCATTTTTGTTTTTATATCTGGGCTAAAGACCCATTATAAGTCTTTAATCTCTCTATCTGGTCTCATCATGTCATCATTCTGGGTTTGGGAACTGCTGCTTGTTGTTGGCGTTGGGATCTTCTTTTTGTTTTGATATTTACATTTTAATGTTCTTTTATTCAGCTCTTTGATCAGATTAATGTGTGTTTAAATGTGTTCTAGAAATCAACTTTACTGACTGAAAGTTAACATAAACATTTTACAGACCCAGAGATATGTTGCTTATAAAAATTAATCAGAAATCACAATCAAAACAAGTTATATTGTTTATTAATAATGTTTACTATACAGACGATAGATTATAGATATAGACCAAGATATAATAACAGGTTTATAACACTGACAACACTGCAAGATACAACTATTATAGACAATTCATATTCCTTCATATATAATATAAAACATCACATAATCTTTAGATTTAAAATAAAACATTTGGAACACACACACACACACACACACACACACACACACACACAAATACACACACAACACACACACAGAGATACACACACACACACACACACACACACACACAAACACACAAAGGTAAAATGATTTATAATAAAACTAAAAGAAAAGATCAACTGACTCTCTCTCTCTCTATATATATATATATATATACAATATAATATCATCTACATATATACACAACATA
>NC_050187.1:4181547-4199047 GCF_008315115.2 Sander lucioperca
ACAGCTATGGTCCTACAGCCCTATGTTCCCACAGCCCCAATGGTCCTACAGCCCTATGTTCCCACATTTCTAGGACATTTTCAAAATTAGGTCTTGTGTTCCTACATTTCCCTTCAATTTAAGCCCTATCATCCCACAACATTTAGGACTAGGGGTTAGGGTTAGGGGGATAAAACCTGAAACAAATTAATGAAAAAGGAAATGTGGGAACATAGGGCTGTGGGGACATATGGCTGTGGGAACATAGGCACGCTCCCGTTAGGAGGAGATTAAATCTAGCTGGAAGTTAAAGGAAAAAGCAGAAACTGGCAGAAAACCAGAGAGGGATCGATGATTATTGATAAGGAGGAGCTTCTGATTTCACCTCTCGGCTCTCATTACCTCCAGTTAATGAACACGTCTTCAACAGTTCGTACGAAGTCAATCTTTCTTTCCTCAGACAGTGCTAGTAAATATCCTCAGAGGGAGAAGAGAGGGACTGAAATGGAGCACACAGCTCGATGAATTTCACCATCTTCTTCAAAAACTGCGTCCTTTTCGCTGCCGCTTCCAGCGCTACTTGACGTCCAGACTCTGCTCTGATTTAATTGCAATAAACGGATCAAAAAGGATGCCAAAACAACTACATCATGATGCCGATTTGTCAGGTCTGTCCGCAAGACGACAAGCACACAACTTTAAAAAAGAAAGCTTGTTTTCTGAATGGAGTTTGGATCAATCAGAGCTCTGTTATGCGGCAGAATCTCAACGCTGACAGGCTTTCGCGACACAGCAGCACGCAGATTTTTGCGCAAAGCACTAGTTTCGCTTTGGTTGTGAACCAACGCATTCTCAATAACGGGTTTCGTATGATATCCTACACCAAGTGACAGTTAAGGTTAGCGGTTTCACAGTAAAATTTAGCCGAGAAAAGGGGACTGTGAGCCGGGTACAGAGCACCGTGAGGTTGCAGTCATTTCAGCGGCCGTTACAGTTACGTTTAGACATCAAAACCACTAGTTAAGATTAGAAAAAGATGGTGGTTTGGGTTAAAACACTCCACGGTGAAAGTCTTGTGTTTTCTCCTTAACTTCTTCAGGACATGAACACCTGTTTCCTGGTGAAAGTCTTGTGTTTTCTCCTTAACTTCTTCAGGACATGAACACCTGTTTCCTGGTGAAAGTCTTGTGTTTTCTCCTTAACTTCTTCAGGACATTAACACCTGTTTCCTGGTGAAAGTCTTGTGTTTTCTCCTTAACTTCTTCAGGACATGAACACCTGTTTCCTGGGTGAAAGTCTTGTGTTTTCTCTTTAACTTCTTCAGGACATGAACACCTGTTTCCTGGTGAAAGTCTTGTGTTTTCTCCTTAACTTCTTCAGGACATGAACACCTGTTTCCTGGGTGAAAGTCTTGTGTTTTCTCCTTAACTTCTTCAGGACATGAACACCTGTTTCCTGGTGAAAGTCTTGTGTTTTCTCCTTAACTTCTTCAGGACATGAACACCTGTTTCCTGGTGAAAGTCTTGTGTTTTCTCTTTAACTTCTTCAGGACATGAACACCTGTTTCCTGGTGAAAGTCTTGTGTTTTCTCCTTAACTTCTTCAGGACATGAACACCTGTTTCCTGTGTGAAAGTCTTGTGTTTTCTCTTTAACTTCTTCAGGACATGAACACCTGTTTCCTGGTGAAAGTCTTGTGTTTTCTCCTTAACTTCTTCAGGACATGAACACCTGTTTCCTGGTGAAAGTCTTGTGTTTTCTCCTTAACTTCTTCAGGACATGAACACCTGTTTCCTGGTGAAAGTCTTGTGTTTTCTCCTTAACTTCTTCAGGACATGAACACCTGTTTCCTGTGTGAAAGTCTTGTGTTTTCTCCTTAACTCCTTCCGGGACATGAATTCTGCTCCCCCTCTTTAAAGCTCTGTGTTTTAGGAGCCAAACCTCCCCCCCGACCTCCTCCCTACGAGGATCTTCATGCTCTTATACAGCAGCAGTCAATGTGCTGCCAACAGTAATAAATACGTGGAATACATACTAAGTACAGAGCTTTATTTTTCAGAGATATACCGTATGTACTCATTAGAACAGCATGGGTGAACACACCATTAGTCTTGCCCTGACACAAAACAATTATGTCATGATAAAAAGTAAAATATTACTTATCACATCTGCAGGAGAATTCAGAAGTGACTGATTGACTCATTGCTATATGCAGTGTTTCCTCTATGTTGATTTTGTAGTGGCGGCCCACCATGGCAAAATTTCTGCCGCCACGGTATCAGAAATAGGGCAGACACACAATGTAGTCACGGTTGCCTTTTAAATGATTCTGCCAAAAAAAAAAACCTTTGCTTTATGTCGACTATTATACAAACAACTCCACAAAAAAAGTCACCACGGTGGGTCTGTTCTAATTGGACAACGTTCAACTGGTCAGTTCTGTCATCTCATCGTCCTGATATCAAAAATCTGGAAACATTAAAACGGGAAGTGAGTCAGTGTAATATTTAATTCCATACTTTGGGTTTTGGTTTCCCTATGAAGAATTTCTTGTAAAATTCATTTTGTAGACATTTTGTAGATGTTAAGTGCCCTATAGTTCCTCCAATATACAGTTCAATCACAACTGAGAATATGCCTCATTGTGTGTGAATAGAGGTGAATAAATATATTTGTTTGTGTTGCAGACAAATATTTGAGGGTGGGACGCGGGGCTGGGGGGGGGGGTGGTGGGGTTGTTGTTTGGAGACAGACCTGCCCCCACTGCTAAAAAAAATCCTAAAGGAGACACTGTTATGTTTTGTCAAGACAGGAGGGAGTGACACACATTTGTCTTTCTTAGTACCTTCCAAGGAGGTCAGCTTCTCCTCACAACCCGTAGCTCCTATGGCGCCATTTTGATGCTAATAAGCCATCACCTCCCGTTAGCATCCCATTAACTGCCATTCATTTTGACGTCACTTTGACAGAGAATAACTTTACATCTGAAGAGTTTAAAGACTCTATTTGTCCATTGTTTATTTCTAAAGAAACACGACAATGTATAAAAGGCTCCATTACCTTGTACCTCACGTTATGGCTCCGTAGCAGACGTTTTTATAAAAATAGGCTAACGATTGGGTCATAACCACGAGACTTACTGTCTCATAGTAGAGGAATTACCATATAGTACAGGAGAAGCTCTCAGGCAGTTTGGACTTCCATTAGCTGTTTAAGTTTAATTACTAATGTTAACTATCATTTTAGTGATCAATAATTAGCCTGTGTCTATGTTATCTCCTTACATATACCTACGCTCTCCGTCTCTGCTAGATTGGGAATGATTGAGATTTCTCTTGGCACAGCTACCAGAAGACTTCCAACTTTCAGACAGGTTGCTCACGTCACATCTACGTCTTCAAGCTCAGTCGGAGGCTACCTCCCTGCCCCCCCAGAGGAAAGAAATATGAGAAATGAATGATCTTGTCTTGCTTTCATTTCATTTTGACGTTTTCTCTTCCTCTGATTTATGCACTCGGGTTTATTTTGCTTTTTAATGTTGCTTGATGTTTGTTTTTTAGGGGAAATATGTGTAAGTGGAGCCACAAACAAAATGACAGATGATGCTTTTCTTGTCAGCCTTGAACACTGCCTGTCTTCACATGCAAATCTTTTTTTGGCCCTAAAGGCTTCAGCAGAAGAATTCAGATATCTGTCGTCCAAATTAACCTTTGATACTTCGAAGGAGAAAAAAAAAAGATTTTTTTTTTTTTTTTTTGCGCTCCTCATCTTCGGGATCTAACAACCTAAATCTTACACACAGTTTTTTTTTATTATGAGCCTAAAAAAAACAGCAGAAATGTAAAAGTAGACTTTTAAAAATATGCATAATTTTTCTTTCTTTAAAGCGAAATGAAAGACGTGTTTTAACCACAAATGTGAACCTTATGATGGTGCGAGAGGAAAGTACGATTTCATCAGCTGGGAATCATAAATGTCAAAATATCATGGTAATCCATGCAATAGTTTGTAAGTAAGTTCCCCGGTCTCCTGGTGAAAGTCCTGTGTAGTTTGACCCATCCACCCCCCCGACCAACCTCCCTACGCGGATTTTCGCCTTATCAATATTACTCGCTACCGTAATCGTTCTGTGATCACGAAATATGCTTCCCATTGAAATACATTACTTTACAATTCATGCTCACCACATGAAAATAAAACGAGATTAACGTGTTCAGTACACAAATCAATAGATTAAATAACGTGACCATTTCACGAACTGCCGTGAGACTGGGCTGGTTATTGAACTGTCACACTGTCGAATGGCATGTTGGGTACAGCTCCCTCTCCGTTGCTCGCTACATGACATTCAGGAAGAGAGGCCAGAGAGAAATAGGCTGATCCCAAATAGCTAGCTGTTAGTAAATGACTCAAGCGTTGCAAGTGGACGCAACAATGTCAGCGCAGGTATTGCTCAGGACCCGAGGAAGCGCAGAGTCGAGTGTGAAGTCGTTTAGGTGAGCGGAAGTCAGACCTTCCTCCACAGCGCTGCGGAGGACGGTTTGGCGAGTCCACACAGCATTCCTGGATGGGAGAAAAATCATCTTGGGCGGTGCTAAGCTCCGGACGGAGCCACAGTGCCTCTGCTAAATAGTCTCAGGAAGGAACTTGTTTTGATGGAACATGTGTACGTTCAAAGGTTGTTTTAGTCGTTGCAACAGAAAACTCAGATTGGACAGATAGTCTAGCTAGCTGTCTGGATTTACCCTGCAGAGATCTGAGGAGGAGTTAACCATAGTCCTCAGAAATCCACCAGAGGTTAGAACGGCAACACAGAGACAGAGGAAGGGGACGGACATCCGGCTGAAAAAAGAGTGACATCCACACTCGCGGCTGATCGTAAGACAACTCTTCACACCTTCTGTCTCATACGATTAAAGCGAGTGGTATACCTGCCGTTCCTGACAGTGTGACGTCATGAGAGTGCGTAACTATTTATACTCACACGTGGTGGTCACAACACTAGTTGCAGTCTTCTCCTGAACAGAGGTATCGCAACTGAGCAACGGCTACCGACTTTGCTCTTTCTACGGACTAAAAGAAGAAGAGAAAGGTAAACAACGGCAGAACTGGCAGCAGCATTGACGTCAATGCTTCCATTCGATTGGATGACCTACTTGCTCGGATCAAGCCTTTCATTCACCATAAAAGAACTCATCTTAACCCAGTAAGTTTACAAGAGAGACTTGCAGTCACTCTGAGAGTCCTGGCATCCAGTTGTCCACAAACTCGTCTATGCTTCCTGTTTCCACTTTGTTGTGCGCCGCTGAAAAAAATAGAGTGGTGCCCGACCTCTGGTCGCGCACTTTAAATCCTGGCGCGCCAGCGAGATCTACGTCATTCTGACATCATATTGTGACCATAGACTGTATATCAATGGACAGAGCGTGTGTGACGTCACCCTTTGGTTTGTGGAGATCCGCTATGAGTCGTCCAGTTTGCCGTTACGGGCGCAGCCATCCTGGTTGCAGATGTGATGATTTTAGACGAGAGGGAGGAGAGAGGGAGGAGTGAGGGAAGAGAGAGGGAGGAGAGAGGGAGGAGACCTTACACTCTACGTTACGTTACACACTTTCACTGGCAATCACATCATAGCCACGCCCTAAAACACGCCCTGCTTTATCGCCGATTTTAAAATCAACGACTCCATAATTCAAAACATGAACATCAGTCTGTGTTGCAGAAGACTTCAAACTAGCGATTGAGACCATCAACTCATTATGAAAATGTTTACTGAGGTCATAAATCAAGTGAGAAGTGGGTCACTTTCTCATAGACTTCTACAGAAACCGACCTCCTTTAACAACCGCACGTGTCGCCCCCTGCAGGAATTCAGATAGAAAGCAGGTTTAAGGAGTCTCCCCCTGCAGGAATTCAGATAGAAAGCAGGTTTAAGGAGTCTCCCCCTGCTGGAATTCAGATAGAATGCAGGTTTAAGGCACGGATGCATTGTCCATTAATATTTACAGTCAATGATTGGTCGGGAACGGCGACTGTAAAGAGGCCTTAACATTCTCTCTCCAGAAAGGAAAAAGACTGAAACCCTTTCCCATGCTTAAGCCCTTTGAGAGGTGAAGGAGTTAAACTTACAGCTTCCCCAACTCCTCCGAAACGAGGCCATATCCAACTCTGACTGAGAGCAGAGATGACAAAACCTTTACCTTTATTTCCTTCTTCGTCGTTTCTTTTCTAACTTTCTCTTCTCTTCAGAGGAGGAGACATAAAAAGAGAGCCAGGGGCTTAATGGTTCACCCCCGCAGCTTTTTCTCACACAGGAAATAAGATCTTGTCTGCTGGAGAATGACATTTTAGGAGTTCAAACATTCCCCACTTCTGGTTTTTCCCCAAAATCAGGTCAGCCCCTTTCTCCTGCTGAAGACAAACTGAAAACCTCCTCTTTAACTAACTAAAGACAGATGATGACAATCAAATTTCTCTGCAAATATCGTCAGAGGTGAAAGAGAGGGACTGAAATGAAAGCGAAGGATTTGAGCTTCCACCTCCTCTGCAGGTTTTCCAAAAGGAGCCTGGTGCGTCACAACCTTCAGCTGACAAAAGAGCCTTCGATTTATTTTGTCCTGCTGAGGAGGATGACGTGCAGAGTTTGCCTTTCAGAAAAGGAGAAATAGTGATTTTTAACCTCAGTGGGTTTATTCTTGTTAAATGAGGTTTGAAGAAAAGGTTGAAATAACCAGTCAGGGTGTTTCTGGTGGACAAAGAGACGGAAAGGCCAGATCTCTCATTAAAAGTTTTAAAGAATCACACAATACAACAGATGGTTAGGGACCGATCACACCAAAAACCATTGCTAGAGAGGCATCGCTAGAAACATAGCTAGAAAGGCATCGCTAGAGAGGCATAGCTAGAGAGGCATCGCTAGAGAGGCATCGCTAGAGAGGCATCGCTAGAAAGGCATCGCTAGAAAGGCATCGCTAGAGAGGCATCGCTAGAGAGGCATCGCTAGAGAGGCATCGCTAGAAAGGCATCGCTAGAGAGGCATCGCTAGAAAGGCATCGCTAGAAAGGCATCGCTAGAAACATAGCTAGAAAGGCATCGCTAGAAACATAGCTAGAGAGGCATCGCTAGACAGGCATCGCTAGAGAGGCATCGCTAGAAACATAGCTAGAAAGGCATAGCTAGAAAGGCATCACTAGAGAGGCATAGCTAGAAAGGCATCGAGAGGCATCGCTAGAAAGGCATCGCTAGAAACATAGCTAGAGAGGCATCGCTAGAAACATAGCTAGAGAGGCATCGCTAGAGAGGCATCGCTAGAAACATAGCTAGAGAGGCATCGCTAGAAAGGCATCGCTAGAAAGGCATCGCTAGAAACATAGCTAGAGAGGCATCGCTAGAAAGGCATCGCTAGAAACATAGCTAGAAAGGCATCGCTAGAAAGGCATCGCTAGAAACATAGCTAGAGAGGCATCGCTAGAAACATAGCTAGAAAGGCATCGCTAGAGAGGCATCGCTAGAAACATAGCTAGAGAGGCATCGCTAGAAAGGCATCGCTAGAAAGGCATCGCTAGAAACATAGCTAGAGAGGCATCGCTAGAAAGGCATCGCTAGAAACATAGCTAGAAAGGCATCGCTAGAAACATAGCTAGAAAGGCATCGCTAGAAAGGCATAGCTAGAGAGGCATCGCTAGAGAGGCATCGCTAGAAAGGCATCGCTAGAGAGGCATCGCTAGAAACATAGCTAGAAAGGCATAGCTAGAAAGGCATCACTAGAGAGGCATAGCTAGAAAGGCATCGAGAGGCATCGCTAGAGAGGCATCGCTAGAAACATAGCTAGAGAGGCAACGCTAGAAAGGCATCGCTAGAAAGGCATCGCTAGAAACATAGCTAGAGAGGCATCGCTAGAAAGGCATCGCTAGAGAGGCATCGCTAGAAAGGCATCGCTAGAAAGGCATCGCTAGAAACATAGCTAGAGAGGCATCGCTAGAGAGGCATCGCTAGAAACATAGCTAGAGAGGCATCGCTAGAAACATAGCTAGAAAGGCATCGCTAGAAACATAGCTAGAGAGGCATCGCTAGAGAGGCATCGCTAGAAAGGCATCGCTAGAGAGGCATCGCTAGAAACATAGCTAGAAAGGCATCGCTAGAAACATAGCTAGAAAGGCATCGCTAGAGAGGCATCGCTAGAAACATAGCTAGAAAGGCATCGCTAGAGAGGCATCGCTAGAAACATAGCTAGAGAGGCATCGCTAGAAACATAGCTAGAAAGGCATCGCTAGAAACATAGCTAGAAAGGCATCGCTAGAGAGGCATCGCTAGAAAGGCATCGCTAGAGAGGCATCGCTAGAAACATAGCTAGAGAGGCATCGCTAGAAAGATAGCTAGAGAGGCATCGCTAGAAACATAGCTAGAAAGGCATCGCTAGAGAGGCATTACTAGAGAGGCATCACTAGAAACATAACTAGAAAGGCATAGCTAGAGAGGCATCGCTAGAAACATAGTTAGAGAGGCATCGCTAGAGAGGCATCGCTAGAAACATAGCTAGAAAGGCATTGCTAGAAACATAGCTAGAGAGGCATCGCTAGAAACATAGCTAGAAAGGCATCGCTAGGAACATAGCTAGAGAGGCATCACTATAGAGGCATCACTAGAGAGGCATCGCTAGAAAGGCATCACTAGAAACTGGTGCTAGGAACGTCGGCAGGAACCTTGCTAGCAAGGCGGCACTCTAAAAGCAGCGCTAGAAATGTCGCTACAAAAGCAACTTCGCACGAAAGGCGTCGCTCGAAACGCATGTCGGGTCATTATCTGGACTGTGTTTTGGGGTTATGTCCTGCTGTTGAGTACCTTTGTATCCCTGCTCAGCGTCTCGCAGGTCGATCTTGGTAATCGGTTTGAAGTCAGCGTCCCACAGTCGGACGCAGCCGTCTCTGCCTCCTGTGGCGAAACCCTCCTCACAGGAATACATGCTGAAGATACCGGCCTACACACACACACACACACACACACACACACACACACACACACACAGACACGCACGCACGCACACACACACACACACACACACACACAATCTACGTCAGACAGCCCTTTACGACAGGGAACTGAAGCCAGTATCTCAGCTCTCTTCAAAGCCACCAGACTTTGACAAAAACATAATTTTACCTCGCAGAACGCGGGAGTTGCTGCTCTACTGCTGCTTCCGTCTATAATTTTGTTAGTTCCTAACATTTTCAAACACCAAAGTCACACAATAACACAAGCTAACTGACCGATAGAGGCAGCATACAGCAGCAACTACTGTGTTCTACAAGGTTAAATGTTTTTTAGGTCTGCAACTAACGATTATTTTCATTGCTGATTAAAGGTGCAGTAGGTAGACTTTCTGTCATATTTGCTGAAACTGACCCTATGTTCCAGTAGAACTACATGAAGCAGATCATTTAAAAAAAAAATCTGGCTCCTCTGGTACCACCTACAGCCTGTAGTGTCCACCGGAGCGGTTCAGATGCACCAATCAGGGCCGGGGTGTCTAACTGTGTGTCAATCAGTGCTCATGCACTCACATTCATTCTCCCTTTTAGGGGGAGGGGCTTAGGAGACCATTTTGGGCTTTAGCAGAAAGGGGGGAGGGACTGAGAAGTTGTTGGTGTTCAAATTCTTTGGCTAAGTCCTGGATCTTCACAATCCTACCTACAGCACCTTTAAACTGTGTATTATTTTCTGGAGGAATGGATGAGTTGTTTGGTCTCTAAAATGTGGATTTCCCAAAAAGCCCAAGACGACGTCCTCAAATGCCTTGTTTTGTCCACAACTCAAAGATATTCAGTTTACTGTCCCAGAGGAGAGAAGAAACTAGAAGATAGTCACATTTAACAACTGATTAATTGACGTGACAGTGTTGGGGAAGTTACTTTTAAAAAGTAGCGTTTGCTCGTTACTCATTACTTCTTTAAAAAGTAATCCGTTACTTTACTTAGTTACCCCTTATGGAAAGTAACTTTTTACTTTACTCGTTACTTTTACGTTACTTTTAAAAGCAGACGTCTCTGGCAGAGACTGAAGTTAATTATACCAAAACTATCTTTGACCATAAAGCCAATCTCTGGTTTATCAGTGAAGTGTCTGAGCTACACTGCAGGCTGGATTCTCTCCTCACAGAGTGACGGCTGATTGATCATGAACGAGTCCAGCGCGGGTTGAATGCCCATCAGCAGGTCATCGGCTTTACACGGTGTTAGTGTATACTATGTAATGTCTGTATCGACTTGTACCGGTCGTGCAGCCACGATGGTCCGTGCATTGTCGTAGACACATGCAGCCTCTTTTCTGGAAATCCTTGCGTGTCCGTGCAACCGACACAAGTCCACAGCGGTCCGCTAGGTGTATGTATGAGGCCGTCTCCACCGCATCCATCTGTGAGGTTGTCAACTTTGTGTCTGCCTGGCTCAGAGCGCCGTCCAGCAAAAAGCCACGAAGCTTAAAACGCTCTCAAAAGTTAGCTTTGGCTGCTTCTCGCTTGCCGTGATTACTCTGCTACCAGCCTCTGTCACGGCCCGTGTGGAGCTTAGTGAGCGCGCAGCTGAGAAGGCAGCGTCGCTGTCAAATGTCCCTGGGAAAAGTAACATTGTGACGAATTGAAAAAGGAACTACGTTTCGTTACCAAATTTTCAGTAGTAGCGCGTTACACTACTTTTTACCCGAACAGTAGTTACGTTACTGTAACTACTTTTACAGTGTTGGGTGTAACGCGTTACAGTGTAATGCGTTACACCCAATACTGTAATTGACTATGAAAAAGTTGGTGATTAGTTGACAACTAGGATCTAGAAATGCTAAATGAAATGTTTCCACTTGTCTCACCCCGTGTGCAGCTTGAACGGTTCGGATCAGGTTGAGTAGCTTCCAGACGTAAATGTCCCCGTTGAGCGCCCCGGAGTACGTCAGGTCATCTTTGGCCGACGCCACACACAGGATGGTCTGCAGGTCGCCCGTCTTCCCGAATATCCCTCTCTTTGGAGTGAGAGCGTTACCACAAAGGGACCAGAA
The DNA here is from genome assembly GCF_008315115.2 of Sander lucioperca. Taxonomy (NCBI): domain Eukaryota; kingdom Metazoa; phylum Chordata; class Actinopteri; order Perciformes; family Percidae; genus Sander; species Sander lucioperca. The sequence goes on from NC_050187.1 coordinate 4,192,568, forward strand.
CTACAGAGAGAGAGAGAGACATGAGACCTTTTTTGGATCCATCCGTCTGCTTTTTGTCATTCAGACAGAGGAGACTTTTACGTTAACGTTTCTTACATCTGGATTAGGCCTGCACGATTCGGGGAAAAATATGAATCACAATTTTTTAGCTTGGAATTGATATCACGATTCTCTGCCACGATTTTTTTCTCATGAAGTGTAATGTTTATTGCACGCATGAACCATGACAAAACAAAACAAATTGACAGTACCAAACATAGATTATTTTTGGCACCTAGAGCACACTGCGCATCACCACGAGGCTGTAAACAGAGAGGCTTCAATGAAGAGAAGGGAGAGCACTGCAGCGTTTGGGAGTGCTTTAAAACCTATTTTCAGTCCTTCCAGGAAAATGCTGAGTTTTTTTGTGATTGTTGCGGTCAAAAATCTTTGATTATGCGGCACGTTTTCTTAAAAAATGCAATGGAATATGCGGGATATTTATGCAATTTTATGCGATGAAATTGCGGGAACTTGCAAAAACTGCGGTTTCATCACGGCTTCATCGCGGGGTTTGCAGCTTTTCGATGATGTTCACGTCGCGCAATTTCGTCACTTCATAACGTTCCCATGGCAACAGGGGTAAATTGCTGCTCTTATGTGAAGTAAACGCAACATTTTTCAACTTTCTGCTAAGATATATGTGACTTTTTTGCAACGAAAATGCGGGGATTATGAAGTTGTGCAAGCCCTGCATACTTTGCGCGGAAATCGGCAATTTATACAGCGAAAGTGCGGCATATTTGAAAAAATGCGGACCCCCCCCGCATAAATATACGGACTTTGGATGATTATGCATAGAATTATGCGATCACATAATCACGTTTTTCTGGTCACGGAACCGTAAGCCCACCCACGACCTTTTCCTTAACTTAAGGGGCCGTGTTGGAATTTTCGGTGATCTGTGTTCATTTCACGAAATTCTGTGAGATCAGGTTGCCTAAACACAAAGTTTTAAAGAGGGGGAGCAGAGTTCACACAAGACTTTCACCCAGGAAACAGGTGTTCATGTCCTGAAGAAGTTAAGGAGAAAACACAAGACTTTCACCCAGGAAACAGGTGTTCATGTCCTGAAGAAGTTAAGGAGAAAACACAAGACTTTCACCCAGGAAACAGGTGTTCATGTCACAGGAGTACTACTTAAGGGAACCTTAACTGTCGTCACAGCATGACTGTCCATTGTCGGCTAAATTGAACTGTAACAGCAGCTCAACTTAACTGTCATGTGACCAACCGGCTCTTGCCTATTTGGTAACATAGCATACGAATTTGAATGCATAACTTTTCGTACGATATCATACAAACCCGTTCATGAGGATGCGTTGACTCACTTGTGTTTAAAGCGGAGTGCTGTTTTTTTTTTTGGGCTCTCTACATACGTTATGAGTGAATGGTTACTACGGCCAAACAAACAAAGAAAAGAGAGACAAATAGAGACGATATAAAAACACACCTGCAGTTACTACTCATTGCCACAGGGGCCGCCAAAGACAACGAAACAGATCTTCCAGATTGTACCTTCAAAGTACAGAGCTGGAGTCAGGACTTGCTTAGCCTAGCTTAGCATTACGAACTGAAACTTTTACTGCAAAAACTCTATGGGCCCTATCTTGCACCCGGTGCAGCGCAAAGCTCAACCCAAGTGTCTTTGCTAGTTTAAGACCGACGCAGTTGTCAATTTCCCGTCCAGCTCCCACGTCATTTAAATAGCAAATGCACCTGCACCCATCTGTGGCCCATGGGCGTGCTGGTCTTACAGGGAGGTGTGTTCAGGTGCATTCTGGGCGTGCTGGTCTTACAGGGAGGTGTGTTCAGGTGCATTCTGGGCGTGCTGGTCTTACAGGGAGGTGTGTTCAGGTGCATTCTGGGCGTGCTGGTCTTACAGGGAGGTGTGTTCAGGTGCATTCTGGGCGTGCTGGTCTTACAGGGAGGTGTGTTCAGGTGCATTCTGGGCGTGCTGGTCTTACAGGGAGGTGTGTTCAGGTGCATTCTGGGCGTGCTGGTCTTACAGGGAGGTGTGTTCAGGTGCATTCTGGGCATGCTGGTCTTACAGGGAGGTGTGTTCAGGTGCATTCTGGGCGTGCTGGTCTTACAGGGAGGTGTGTTCAGGTGCATTCTGGGCATGCTGGTCTTACAGGGAGGTGTGTTCAGGTGCATTCTGGGTGTGCTGGTCTTACAGGGAGGTGTGTTCAGGTGCATTCTGGGCGTGCTGGTCTTACAGGGAGGTGTGTTCAGGTGCATTGCACACTATGCTTGTTACACACACAGGGACGCACAGCAGCACACACACATGCAGAAGATTACTAATAAAAATATTACGGTGCAAATCCTCCATCATAATAGCAATGCTCCAAGGTCCAAACGCGCCTGGCTTTTAAAGGGAATGGGAGATGATCTCTGATTGGTTGATTGCATGTTACGCCCAAAACACCCCTCTGATTAATGAAGACACTAAGTACAACCCTTTAGAACCATCCGCCCGACGCATAGACCCTTTTTTCAAAAGCAAAAGTGGATTTGGACACGCCCTAAACGCACCTGTGGCATGCGCTTCACGCCGTGCGCTTAGATCGTTAAAATAGGGCCCTATGTGTGTGTGTGTGTGTGTGTGTGTGTGTGTGTGTGTGTGTTTGTTTGTGTGTGTGTGTGTGTGTGTGTGTGTGTGTGTGTGTGTTTTTTTTTGTTTGTGTTACCTTAATGTGTTTGACTCCACAACTAACCAGACGGTTCTGCTGAAACGGATCCCAGCTGACATCGAAGATCTGGAGGGCAGAAGAGATGTTAACACACGCACATGCAGTCTATGTAACACACACACACACAGACACACACATACACACACACACACACACACACACACACACACACACACCCTGTCCGAGTGTCCAGTGGCTGTAGCCAGGATCTTCCCTCTCTTCCAGTCCCAGATACACAGCGTGTTCTTGGCGTCCAGGCCGACCGAGGCTAACCGCTGCAGAGAGAGAGAGAGAGAGAGGGAAAGAAAGTATAATAAATGGAAAAGAAACATGATTTAACAAATAGTAGAACACGTAAATACCGTCTTATCATGGATGTATACGTTGAAAATACAGAAAATACTTTGAAATAAGAACACAGCAAAAGATATTTGTTTTTAAAACCAAAACGTAGCAGTGTAAATGTAGCCAAAGTCAAACTAATTCAGATCTTTTGCAGCTGATGCTCAGCTCTTAATTTGAGTTTAGCAGCAGCAGTGCAGAAAGCTGTACGATTTAAAATGCTCCAGACTCTGTGACTGCATGAATAATAAATCAGCTGCACCAGTGCCTGAACTCTTAATATATTATTCCATTGGATTTATGATTATTTTATTGATTCTGTGTTTAGACTGATTAACTCACAGTCATCGTGAGCGAAGAAGCAAAAAACTGCCTACACAACAGCTCGGATCATTTACAGTCAGAGTCCCTTCACAACTCTTTCATTTGGTTCCATTCATTTTTAGCTGACGGGCAGAAGAACCACAGCCAAAGAAAACTAAACTCCGTGCATTTTATTGCCAGTTTTGACAGAGTTTCGACTGTTTTCTAACTCAGCAAAAGTCATTTTAAATCTAATTCAGGGCTAATGTTTGGAGTGTTTTCACAGGAGCTTTAACTGTTTCTGCTCCCAATATCTGATGGATGTCAGCTCTTCAAGTACGGCTGTTATGGCCTCTTTTTCAGCCGTTGAATGTTCAAATTGTTGAAACAAAATTATGAAAAACCTTCATCATCGTCCGACACCCCTGTGTTTGTGTGTCGGTGTGTCTGTGTGTGTGTGTGTGTGTGTGTGTGTGTGTGTATCTGTGTGTCTCTCTGTGTTTGTGTGTCTGTCTGTGTGTGTGTGTGTGTGTGTGTGTGTGTGTGTATCTGTCTATCTGTGTGTCTGTGTGTGTGTGTGTGTGTGTGTGTGTGTCGTCTGTTTGTGTGTGTGTGTGTGTGTGTGTGTGTGTGTATCTGTGTGTCTCTCTGTGTTTGTGTGTCTGTCTGTGTGTGTGTGTGTGTGTGTGTGTGTGTGTGTGTGTGTGTGTGTGTGTGTGTGTGTGTGTGTGTGTGTGTGTGTGTGTGTGTGTGTGTGTGTGTGTATCTGTGTGTGTATCTGTGTGTCTCTCTGTGTCTGTGTGTCTCTGTGTGTGTGTGTGTGTGTGTGTGTGTGTGTGTGTGTGTGTGTGTGTGTGTGTGTGTGTGTGTGTGTGCGTGTCACCTGTCCGTCAGCGCTGAAGGCGAGGCAGGCGATGCCATGTGTGTGTCCGTCGCGGAGCAGAGAGACGGTCTGCACGGTGAACGAGTCCCACACACACACATAGGGATCCTTCCCCACCTGGCCCGTCGCCACCAGGGAGCACTCCGGGTGCAACGCAAGGCTGACAGAAAACAAAAGGGGAATGAAATTAAAATATGTTCAACATTTCTCCATCTGATTGGTCAGAAGACTTTTTTTCATTTTTAACTAAGCCAGAGATGGTTTAAAAGTGACAAAACGTAGCAAACCGTTTATTTAAACTGAAACAGGGGTGCGTTGAACACCCTGATGTGTGCACAAGCGCACTGCCTTTTTAATACCACAAGTGTACACACACACACACACGTCGGTGCTGACTGGGTATCACCGGTTAACCAATAAACGAGAGAAAACATTCCTCAAAGCCTGTTGCACACAATTTCGAGGAAACAAGTCGTTCAACCAAGCCTGATGTCGTCATACTCAGATTCTAGTCAGAATATGAGTCTGATACCGCTCCACTGGGCTGTGATTATGGGGCGTGTTTCAACCGAACCAGGAAAGAAACTGCCTCTGCACGCAATTGGATAGACCTACAACCAATCAGAGCAACAGACAGACCTACAACCAATCAGAGCAACAGATAGATCTACAACCAATCAGAGCAACGGAGTATGTGACGTGTGACGCGCCCCATCTTCTTAGCGACCATCGGGACCAGCTGTCATTTGTTTTGACCTATTTTTGCCTTTCGTCCTTACATTTTTCTACTGTCTTTTTTTCTTCAAAGTTTTTTTTCTGCTTTTTTCAAAGTTTTTGACACTTTTTTTGAAGTTTGTCGCTTTTTGTTGCTACGAAAAATTATTTGCGCTGGTTAGGGGGTACATGGCTTAAAAAACTGTTCAAAGGGGGCACATTATAGAAAAAATCTTGAGAACCAGTGTAATAGAGTAGCCTGGCTACACTCTCCTACGTACTTCCGCTCAATTTTCATTCTCCTTCAGTACTCCGTCTGGGTTTGTAGTATATTCTTGGGTTTTCTCCGACCAAATATTTGGAGGTCCAATCAGCGAACAGAGGGAGTGGCTGAGAACGATGACGTTGAGGTCGTGACGTGTGCTAGTTTGAGTTGTAGTTCCGTAATGGGGGCGGAGAAAGATGCGAGCGAAGCCATTTGGTCCGTTGTGGCAACACTACCGAATATCCAGAAGTTAAAGCCCGAGCAAGAACAATCTTTGCTGAGTTGTGTTGGGGGCCATGATGTTGTGACCCTCCTCCCCACGGGGTTCAGGAACAGTTTGATTTTCCAGCTCGCTCTGTTAGTGGTGAAGGAGTTAGCTAAGGCTAACGCTAGCGATGCTAAGCTGACGCCACGACCAAACGTTAGCGATTGGTTATGGTAGATCCAGAGTGGCTCTGGGCAGATCCAATAGTTTTAAACTTCAACAGAGTACCAGCCTTCAAGGAAGTTAACTTGTCAATGGAGAGTGGCCAGACTCTCTGGACCAATGAAATGGACCAGAGTCTGGTAGGACCAGGCTAGAGTACCAGAGTCTGGTAGGACCAGGCTAATGTACCAGAGTCTGGTAGGACCAGGCTAGAGTACCAGAGTCTGGTAGGACCAGGCTAATGTACCAGAGTCTGGTAGAACCAGGCTAATGTACCAGAGTCTGGTAGGACCAGGCTAATGTACCAGAGTCTGGTAGAACCAGGCTAATGTACCAGAGTCTGGTAGGACCAGGCTAATGTACCAGAGTCTGGTAGAACCAGGCTAATGTACCAGAGTCTGGTAGGACCAGGCTAATGTACCAGAGTCTAGTAGAACCAGGCTAATGTACCAGAGTCTGGTAGGACCAGGCTAATGTACCAGAGTCTGGTAGGACCAGGCTAATGTACCAGAGTCTAGTAGAACCAGGCTAATGTACCAGAGTCTGGTAGGACCAGGCTAATGTACCAGAGTCTGGTAGGACCAGGCTAATGTACCAGAGTCTGGTAGAACCAGGCTAGTGTACCAGAGTCTGGTAGAACCAGGCTAATGTACCAGAGTCTGGTAGGACCAGGCTAATGTACCAGAGTCTGGTAGGACCAGGCTAATGTACAAGAGTCTAGTAGGACCAGGCTAATGTACCAGAGTCTGGTAGGACCAGGCTAGAGTACCAGAGTCTGGTAGGACCAGGCTAATGTACCAGAGTCTGGTAG
>NC_050187.1:4206547-4231547 GCF_008315115.2 Sander lucioperca
AAGTACATTTACTCCAGTACTGCACTTCAGTCCAAATGTCGAGGTACTTGTACTTTACTTGCAGACTGATGTCATGAAGTGGCGAATGTATGACACGCCAATTCGTATGCCATTAATAGTGTTATCAAGACGCACACTCACTTTTTAGCGTGTTTATCATCAACGCTGTTTGGCCTCCGTTGACTTACATTACCTTGCGATTGCGTGTGAATTGACGCCGTAGCGAGTAGTATGAAAGGTGGAAAATCCTGTCACGTTTCCTAAACCCAACCGTAGCTTTCTTCTCGCGATAACACGCCAAGTAAAACGCTACATTACATCACTTCCAGCAAAGTTCACTGAGAACAATCAGGGCAAAACGGCATCACCCAAATGTTTTAATGTGATATTCTCTGGTCCAGCTCAGCTAAAAAAAGAGCAGAGATAACGTCCGCTGTATACAGCGTAGATATATATATATATATATCTATATAGTATGGATAGCTCCAAATGCGTACAGATAACACGCCACGTGGCTTTAGGAAAGTGGGAATGTATGTTTACGCAAAGTTGAGTCTTTTCTTTTCATGCCACTTTCTACTTCTACTCCGCTACATTTCAGAGAGAAATATTGTACTTTTTACTCCACTACATTCATCTGTTACAGCTTTAGTTACTAGTTACTTTAGTTACTCCACTACATTCATCTGTTACAGCTTTAGTTACTAGTTACTTTACACATTAAGATTCCTGCACACAGAACACATGTAGTTTATAAAATCTGATGTTTGATTCTAAAGTAAACTAGTCAACAATATAACAGCTACAAGTCCAGCTGAGATGATCAGACCATTAAACACACAACTGGTTGGATCCTTCAATACAGGACTTTACTTGTAACATTAAGTAAGAGTAAGAGTAATTTTACATTGTGGTATTAGTACTTCTACTAAAGCAATAAAGGCTCTGAATACTTCTTCCACCGCTGGTAAGGAGATCAGTCTCTCTCTCTCTCTCTCTCTCGCTCTCTCTCTCTCTCCCTCTCTGTCTCTCTCTCTCTCTCTGTCTCCCTCTCTGTCTCTCTGTCTCTCTGTCTCCCTCTCTGTCTCTCTGTCCCTCTCTCTCTCTCTCTCTCTCTCTCTGTCTCCCTCTCTCTCTCTCTCTCTCCCTCTCTGTCTCTCTGTCTCTCTCTCTCTCTATCTGTCTCTCTCTCTCTGTCTCTCTCTCTCTGTCTCTCTCTCTCTGTCTCTCTCTCTCTGTCTGTCTCTCTGTCTCTCTGTCTCCCTCTCTGTCTCTCTGTCCCTCTCTCTCTCTCTCTCTCTCCCTCTCTGTCTCTCTGTCTCTCTCTCTCTCTCTCTGTCTCTCTGTCTCTCTGTCTCTCTCTCTCTGTCTCTCTCTCTCTGTCTCTCTCTCTGTCTCTCTGTCTCCCTCTCTGTCTCTCTGTCTCCCTCTCTGTCTCTCTGTCTCTCTCTCTCCCTCTCTGTCTCTCTCTCTCTCTCCCACTCTCTCTCTCTCTCTCTCTCTCAATTCAATTCGCTTTATTGGCATAAACAAAGAAAACATGTTGTCAAAGCAGTTTACAGAAAATACATATATAGTACATCACATATTAAATCTCTTTCTCTCTCTCTCTCTCTCTCTCTCTCTCTCTCTGTCTCTCTGTCTCTCTCTCTCTCCCTCTCTCTCTCTCTGCCCCCCCCCCCCCTTAACAATAAGTAGCTTAAATTCAGCTTCCAGACCTTTCAGCATTGCTCTCCAGAGTGACATAACACCCGAGGGGTTGTGTGTGTGTTTGAGTAGATGTGTGTGCAGGAGAAAGTGTGTGCTGCAGTGTGTGTGAGTGCCAGCAGATCGTGGGAACATTGATTGCTGCGGGGCAGATCGGCGGTGGGATGCTGGACGGATAATTTCTTCGTCATCATCTCTTAATGAAGAGCACTGAGCTGTGAATCCACAGAGCCACCAGGCCTGTTCGGCACACTGCTGCTGCCATTACAATCTCTGTCAAATGAAGACAATCAAAGAACGTGTCTGAAATAAAACAAGGCTTTTAGGAAATATTACCTCCCAGGTCTTCATTAGATATTAAACACTTGAGAGTTAATTACTTTATTACAGACTCAACAACTACTCACATCATAACACAGATGGGGGATTTGTTGGTTTAAAGATATATATTTTATATATTTTTTTAAAATATTGATATGTATTTATTTCTTATTAATTTTTTATATTTTATTTTTCGTATTCTTTTCTTATTTTTTATTTGAAACCATCCACATGTTATCCATATTTTTTAATATATTTTGTCTTAGTGTACATATTATATATGCCTTTTTAAATTTATTTTAAAATGATTGATATATATTTATTTAATTTTTGTATTTAATTTAATAAATTATATTTTTACATTTTTTTTTTCACCATCCACATTTTCTTTGTCTTAGTGTACATAATATATATATATATTATTATTATTATTATTATTATTATATTTATTTCATATTTAAAAAATGATTGATATGTATTTATTTTATGTATTTATTTAATTCAATTATTTTTATCTATTTTTTTTATTTCAAACCATTCACATTTTATCCATATTTTATTTGTCTTAGTTTACATATATATGGAATATGTTTTTCTATTAATCTATGTGTGTGTACGTGTGTATGTTCCTGTGTGTGTGTGTGTGTGTGTGTGTGTGTGTGTGTGTGTGTGTGTGTGTGTGTGTGTGTGTGTGTGTGTGTATGTGTGTGTGTGTGTGTGTGTTTTATTATTAGTCTCTATATAGACTGACTTCACTGTAGCACTCTGAATTGCATTTTGTCATGTTTGAAAGCTGTTATAAGTAGAAGTATAAATAGAGCCAGCTTGCTAGAGGTTTCGGTTTAAAGATGTAATGTGTAGTTCCTGGCCACATACTCCAAAAAAGTAATGCATGAGCAGCATTTCACCTTGTGCAAGAACTGCATTCATTTACTAACTGCAGCAGAACCACTGTTTAAGACGCAATAAACCTTGCAATGTCTTTAAAAATGTAACTGAGATTCTGCGTTTTAAGGGACTGTTGCAATGGACCGGTCCCCGGGAGTCTAGATTACTCGCTCGGTGGAGCGCAGAGAAAACCGCCCGGCAGCGAGAACGCATATACAGGCGGCGAGGCGAGTGGAAGCAAGACTGGATCCAGGCTCAGCTTAGAGCGGCCCCGCATAAAGCTGCTGTACTCGGCTTTTTCTGGCCAATGGTCGCTCTCTCATCAACAGTGGTAAAAGAAGTCGGTAAAAATCTCCATGCACCAAGTGTTTTGATCTCCAGTAGAAGAACTAATCTCTGTTTAAACTAACACGCCCAAACCGCATATCTCATCATGAGAGGGGGGAAACGCCAGAGCAGGGGGAATGAGAGGGGGAAACGCCAGAGCAGGGGGAATGAGAGGGGGAAACGCCAGAGCAGAGCAGGGGGAATGAGGGGGGGGAACGCCAAGCAGAGCAGGGGGAATGAGGGGGGGATACGCCAGAGCAGGGGAACTGAAGCCGTTATCTCTGCTCTTTTTTTAGCAGCGCTGGACCAGAGAATAGTCAACTAAAAAATTTGGGTGATGCCGTTTTGTCCTGATTGTTCTCAGTGAAGTTTGCTGGAAGTGATGTAATGTAGCGTTGTATGTGAGTGACCTCTGATAGGGAGACTATCTGTCCAATCTGAGTTTTCTGTTGCACGACTAAAACTACTATTGAACGTACACATGTTCCACCAACACGAGTTCCTTCCTGAGACTATTTAGCAGAGGCACCGTGGCTCCGTCCAGTGCTTAGCACCGCCCAAGATGATTGTGATTGGTTTAAAGAAATGGCAATAAACCACAGCATGTTTTTCTCCCTTCTAAAAATGCTGTGTGGACTAGCCAGACCTTCCTCCGCAGCGCTGTGGAGGAAGGTCTGGCAATGAGACTACTAACACACTGAACAAGCATGTCAACTGTCCCGTAAAACACCAATATTGCACAGAGCAGACACACCTAAAGCAGATTCAAAAAACATTGCATATTGGCTGAAAACATTATTCACCAACAGTTTCAGCTTGCCATTTTAACATGAGCAACCAACTTAGAGCTTCACGAAGTTTGGGCATCCAGATTAGCACAAGGCCAGTAGCGGAGATAGCGTGGGTGCTTGGGTGCAGCCGCCCCAGGGCCCCGTGCCAATTAGGGGCCCCTCAAACGCCGCCGATCTTACGTCACTTGACGAGAACGGGGCCCTCGCCAAGTGACACATTGCAGATTATTAGCTGAAAGAAGCAAATTACTGCATATGATCTCACGTTATGATAATCCAGCTCTTCTTATCAAACATATATACAATAGTGCCATGTCAGTTATATAGTGTGGCACTGATTGAGCTCACTTGGCCTGTTCAGCACCATCGCTGTCCATCAGCTGTCTCTGTCCATCAGCTGTCTCTGTCCATCAGCTGTCTCTGTCCATCAGCTGTCTCTGTCCATCAGTTGTCTCTGTCCATCAGCTGTCTCTGTCCGTGGTGCTGAAACATTTTTACTTGACTGGCAAACTATTTTCTTTGTTCATCAGTACAAACTTGTCAAAAAATGTGTTTAATTTAATGTTGTTGGTTACAATTTTAAAATGACTTGGTAGCAATGGGTCCCATGATGAAGCTCCACCCCCACTGTACTGAGAGTCTAGCTCCGCCCCTGCGCAAGGCTGTTAAAATGTGTCCACCGAACAACACCACAGTCTTTCCTAACTTAACTTCTTTTCACAAGTCAATTTTCGGCCTGAAAGCACAGCCGGCAGGGCCGTTCTGCTGACAGTGAATGCTTCACCAACCACTCTGCATCCTCTCCTCTCTGGCTGCGAGTCGAGCCGCTAACAGCGCTAACAGCGCTAACAGCACTAACAACAACCACCAGAGCCCTGTTCTTCATCAGTTAGCATAGCATGTTCTCCTGGTGAGAGGGGAATGAGCTACACTATGCTTCAGAGGATTCCCCACCTTCAGGGATACACACACACACACACACACACACACACACACACAGAGACACATAAACACACATACACACACACACACACAGACACGCACACACTCTCACACACACAGACAGGCACACACACACACACAGACACACACACACGGACACACACACACACACACAGACACACACAGACACACACGGACACACACACACACAGACAGACAGAGACACACACACACACACACACGCCTGTCTGCATGAAGTTCTCTACCAGCAGTAACATCTAGAACATGATTTATACTCAATGCATTCTCATTAAAAGGGTTCATATGATATCGTATGAAATTATGACAAAAGGTGACTGTGAGCCGGGTACAGAGCGCCATGAGGCGACGGTCCTTTCAGAGGCTGTCACAGTTGAGTTTAGCCGACAGAAAGTGAGCAACATGCGGCGACGACAGGACAAAAGGACTAGTTAATATGGTGGGTTGGATTTAAACACTCCTGTGACATGAACACCTGTTTCCTGGGTGAAAGTCTTGTGTTTTCTCCTTAACTTCTTCAGGACATGAACACCTGTTTCCTGGTGAAAGTCTTGTGTTTTCTCCTTAACTTCTTCAGGACATGAACTCTGCTCCCCCCTCTTTAAAGCTCTGGGTTTTAGGAGCCAAACCTTCCCCCCGACCTCCTCCCTACGAGGATCTTCCTGCTCTTATACAGCAGCAGTCAGTGTGCTGCTGACAGTAATAAATATGTGGAATACATACCAAGTACAGAGCTTTATTTTTTAGAGCTATATGCATGAATGGTTCATGAGAAGAGACCTTTAATTGTAAAAAGAAAGGTTGTCTCAACATCATCAGTAGTTTTATCCAGTCACACAGAAATACCACTAAAACTACACAGCAAACATAATGTGTGTGTGTGTGTGTGTGTGTGTGTGTGTCAGGTTCTGCCTTCAGGCGACCAACAATAAGTGGGACAGGAGAGGAAAAGAAAGGAGAAACAAAGGACGAGAGAGAGAGAGAGAGAGAGAGAGAGAGAGAGAGAGAGAGAGAGAGAGAGAGAGAGAGATGAACTGAACACACCAGCCCAGATCCTTCAGTCACAGTTCATCCTCGTTCACCGTCTGAAATGTGACACAGCGACATGTCTGCTGCGTACGTGTAATAACTATATTCAGATCACAGAAAACTGAATAAGGTGTGTTTAAGTGGAGACACTCCAGGTGAATAGAACATATTTTAAATAATAGATATCATCATGAAACTTCCCCTGTTGATTATCGACATTAAGATCATTATTTTTTGTGTTACCAGTTTTCTGAAAAGTTTTTTTAAATATTTAAAGGAACACGCCGACTTATTGGGACTTTGTCTTATTCAGCGTATCCCCCAGAGTTAGATAAGTCTATACATACCCTTCTCATCTCTGTGCTTGTCCTAACTCTGTCTGACGCACCCACCACTAGCCTAGCTTAGCACAGATCCTGGAGGTAACTGGTTCCATCTAGCCTACTGCTCCCAATAAGTGATAAAATAACGCCAACATGTTCCTATTTATATGTTGTGATTTGCAGAGTCACAGCGTGTACAAATAACAAGGACACATGAGAGGCAGCCATCTTCTAACCGTATACATACTGGGAACTATATTCTCAGAAGGCGAAGCACTGCTACTCTGCTACTTGGGAGGAGTGATTTGCTCGCAGCACCTGAGAAGCCCCGTGGTGAGGAGCAGAGAGTTCGCCTGGAAAAATCACATGTAAATAGGAACATTGGTTATTTTGGCACTTATTGGGAGCAGTAGGTTGGTTGGAGCTGGTTACCTCCAGGATCTGTGCTAAGCTAGGCTAGCGGTGGGTGCGTCAGACAGAGTTACAACACGCACAGAGATGAGAAGGGTATGTATGGACTTATCTAACTCTGGGGGATACGGTGAATAAGACAAAGTCCCAATAAGTCGGCGTGTTCCTTTAACAAGTCGTTTTGGTGTCTAAACTTAACTTTGTGTCGGCTAAACTCAACTGTAGCGGCTCCTAAAACCACCGTCCGGTATCCAGTTCACAGTCACCTTTATTTCGGCAAAATTGTAACTGTAAAGACCGCTTAACTGAACTGTCATGTGACCGGTTGGCGGTCGCCTAATTTCATATAGGATATCATGAATAAACTAATGTTTGTGCATAGGTTTGTGTACGACATCGCACAAAACACAGTTTTTTACAGTGTTTTTAGGAATAAAAACCAGGATGATCCTCTGAAATGTGAATCTGTAGGGTCAGAAATAATACATTATATTCGACTGGATGTTAAGTTTTTCTTGTGTTGAAAGCTCTGAATCATAGCTGCACTCCGTCCTTTCTCTGCCTGCCTGATGGATTGCTTCAGTAATTGTAGGCTCCATGTTGACGCATTAAATCCATTTTGAGTTTTTTCTGAAAGGGGAGAGCCGTCTGTTATATTCTTTCTTTGGTTCTTTCATAGCCGAGGCCTCCCGGGGGACGATCAGCCTTTATGCTCCTATGCAGTGAAGCATCAGGCCGCTGCTGAAAAGCAGCAATTATCACCTCAGGCTGGATGCTGCTGCAAAGAGCTCACGTTTCCAGCTCCGTTCAGATCTGTTCGGCTCACTACACTTCACTTCCACTCACTTTAGTTAGCTGGTTTAATCTTTCCTCATTTAAGTTGAGTCTAAACTAAGCAGCAAACTCGTAAAGAGGCAGGTTGGGGGGGTGGATGGGTCAAACAAACACAGGACTTTCACCCAGGAGACTGGGGGTTCATGTCCCGTTTAAAATTAAGAGGAAACAATTTTTTAAAGGTGCTGACACACCAACCTGATTATCAGTCATCTGGCGAGGTAGGTGACTCGAGTCTGTTCGGTGTGTTCCGTGCCGTTGTCAGTCGGAGGGGCAGTCTGCCTTCATTTTGGCCGATTTGACTTGTTGAATTGTACAGTGGGCAGTCAGACTCAATGACCAATCTGATTGGTGGAGTGCTAGCCTTTGACTAGCGAATCAGTGCACAAGAAACCCGGGGAGCCCAAGAGCTGACCACGCCAGTATCTTCTTAGTACTAGCCATTGTATTTTCTTTCGTTCAGCGAGTAATGACAACAACGATCCTTCTTGACTACTATCACCACTCTCTGATGAAAACAATGACTGACGACAGCGTGCTCTGAGTTTACTAGTTCGACAATACAGATCAGCGCCGCCTGCTGTTATGGAGACGCGTTACGGGTTGGTGTGTCAGAGCCGTTAACCTAACCAAACTAGGAACGCTTCACAATGTTAATGACGCGTATAAAACTGGGACCGTTACCTTCTCTGGTTTAGAAATGAGGACGTATTTCCCGCCACCACTAGGCAGGCGCTTAGGCTTCAGAGCTCGAACCTTCTATTGCACCATTTTGATCCTACCAAACGATCACCCGACGTTAGCATCCCATTGACTCCCATTCATTTTGACGTCACTTTGACAGAGAATAACTTTACATCTGAAGAGTTTAAAGACTCTGTTTGTCCATTGTTTATTTCTAAAGAAACACGACAATGTATAAAAGGCTCCATTACCTTGTACCTCACGTTATGGCTCCGTAGCAGACGTTTTTATAAAAATAGGCTAACGATATAACCTATTTAGTAGTAGAAGAATTACCGTATAGTACAGGAGAAGCTCTCAGGCAGTTTGGACTTCCATTAGCTGTTTAAGTTTAATTACTAATGTTAACTATCATTTTAGTGATCAATAATTAGCCTGTGTCTATGTTATCTCCTTACATATACCTACGCTCTCCGTCTCTGCTAGATTGGGAATGATTGAGATTTCTCTTGGCACAGCTACCAGAAGACTTCCAACTTTCAGACAGGTTGCTCACGTCACATCTACGTCTTCAAGCTCAGTTGGAGGCTGCTCAGTAACGCTCAGCCATCACCGGGAAAGATCTTCTAATATCCTTCACTGGTCTCCGTCCAGAGACACGGGACCTGCTGGTCCATTATATATACTGTCTATGGTCATAATGTAACTTTGTTTTATTGTTTTGTTTATATAGCACTGTGCTGACTAGAATTGATATGCAGTTTTGTGTTTTGACCACTGTGTGGAGCATTGAAACAGGAAATGGTAATCAAGGTACAGGTGTGTGGCAAAGGGGAAAGCAAACCGTGACAGCGTGGCGTGCCAGTTGTATAGTTTGATTTGTGTTTAACTGTGAATATGAATGAAACTTAACTCTTGTGTTGTCTTCCCGTAGACCGTGAACTTGTTGTCCTTCCGGGTCAGAATTGTAAATTAACTTTTTTTGGCTCTTTTTCCAACGTTTTTGTCACTTTTTCCGACGTTTTTTTAAATACATGGTCAATAAACATAATTTAGATGACATAATACCTATTTTTCATGAATAACTGTTTAAAAAAACTGAAATTGTGGATTATTTTTGACTAATAGTTAAGATCAGAGGATGTTGAGTGGATCACAGTTTATTTCAAATGCTATAAAAGTGTGTGTGTGTGTGTGTGTGTGTGTGTGTGTGTGTGTGTGTGTGTGTGTGTGTGTGTGTGTGTGTCTCTGTGTCTCTGTGTGTGTCTGTGTGTCTGTGTCTGTGTGTGTGTGTGTGTGTGTGTGTGTGTCTCTGTGTCTCTGTGTGTGTCTGTGTGTGTGTGTGTGTGTGTGTGTGTGTGTCTGTGTGTGTCTGTGGGTGTGTGTGTGTGTGTGTGTGTGTGTCTCTGTGTGTGTGTGTGTGTGTGTGTGTGTGTGTGTGTGTGTGTGTGTGTGTGTGTGTGTGAGTGTGTGTGTGTGTGTGTGTCTGTGTGTGACTGTGTGTGATAAACATAATTTAACATGACAATATCTATTTTTTTTGTTTAAAAAAACTGAAATTGTGGATTATTTTTGACTGATAGTTAAGATCAGAGGATGTTGAGTGGATCACAGTTTATTTCTAATGCTATAAAATACACAATTCAATGAAAGTAATCATTCATTTTACCTGCCAACAATGTTACATGACTTCCATACAACATACATCCACGCATTCATGTTATTTTGGGTCAATTTGGTTCAAAGAAACCCAAAATTCTGATATAAAAATGGGTCAAATTTGACCCGAGGACAACACAAGGATTAACCTGAAATGAAATGACGTACACTGAGTTATACCTGTGCTACGATGAGAAGGCCGTCATTGAATAAATGGGTCACAGCACTCAAAGATATTTAATATATTGGCAGCCCAGAACACGCGTCCGAACAAGTTCTCCCTTTTTCGCACCGTATTGGCCTAATGTAGGTCTGAATAAAAGACTCTACAACTCCTTAAGTCTGATTTATGGTTCTGCAGGGGCTGTGTGTGTGTGTGTGCGTGTGTGTGTGTGTGTGTGTGTGTGTGTGTGTGTGTGTGTGTGTGGTAGAGTGAGTGAGTACTGACTCTAGAGTCATAGTGAGAGAAACAAAGTGTCTCCCCTGTTCTTTCTGACCACGGTGGGAAATCTGGAGCAGGAGAAGTTAACCCTCTCCTTGATTTCATGTTGTTTATGGAGAAGGAGAACCAGGAAATGAGTCGGGGGGGGGGGAATGCAACTCTACCAAGCCACGGCCGAGCGACGTGTAGTTATATTTATTTAAGAAGTGCATGTCAAATAAAAGTGCTGATCTTGGACCTCATGTTTATTTTCCTTCTCCTGTCACTCTCAATGTAACTCAGCCTGGATCACAGCGGTGGCTAAGTGACTAAAATGCAAATGTAATTACTGCCTCAGCCATCTGCAGATATTTCTACATCAGTTTGTGTGCGGAGGAGGAGGAGGATGAAGGAGGAGGAGGAAGGAGGAGGAGGAAGAGGAGGAGGAGTAAGGAGGAGGAGGAAGAGGAAGAGGAAGAGGAAGAGGACGAGGAGGAGGAGGAGGAGGAAGGAGGAGGAGGAGGAGGAGGAGGAGGAGGAGAAAGGAGGAGGAGGAAGAAGGAGGAGGGAGGAAGAGGAGGAGGAGGAAGAGGAGGAGGAAGGAGGAGGAGGAAGAGGAGGAAGGAGGAGGAGTAGGTAGGTTTTGGTTCAGTGGAAAAACATTCTAAGGTTCGGCAGAAACCGAACTACGTCAAAAAGCCCAATATTCAGCCGAATCCGAAGCCGAATCCTGGATTCGGTGCATCCCTGATTAGAGGCACTGGTCCTCAATTATATAACAGATTTTCCTCAAACAATAAATTACAGTCTGGGTTTTGAGTTTTGCAAAAGGGGTTGATGATATTAAATCTAGATGCTGATAAACTTTCAGTTTTTGGTTCTACTTGATCTGAGCACTGCGTTTAACACAATGATCACAAAATGATTTTAAATAGACCACACTGGATTGTCTGGAACTGTTTAAACTACTTAAAGAAACACGCCAATTTATTGGGAATTTAGCTTATTCACCGTAACCCCCAGAGTTAGACAAGTCAATACATACCCTTCTCATCTCCGTGCGTGCTGTAACGCTGTCTGACGGCCCCAGAGGCAGCAGCCCATCACAGTACATGCAGGTGAATGGTTCCAGCAATCCTACTGCTCCCAATAAGTGACAAAATAACGCCAACATGTTCCTATTTACATGTTGTGATTTGTAGAGTCACAGCGTGTACAAATCAAAACGGGAACTATATTCTCAGGCGGAAGAATATAGTACTTGGGCGGAATGATTTGCTTTGCAGCAAGCCTTTCTGAGAATATAGTTCCCAGTTTGTTTACGGTTAGAAGATGGCTGTGTCTCATGTTACGTTGTTTTTTGTACACGCTGTGACTATACAAATCACAACATGTAAATAGGAACATGTTGGCGTTATTCTGTCACTTATTGGGAGCAGTAGGCTAGCTGGAACCATTCACCTGCATGTACTGTGATGGGCTGCCGCCTCTGGGGCCGTCAGACAGCGTTACAGCACCCATGGAGATGAGAAGGGTATGTATGGACTTGTCTAACTCTTGGGGTTACGGTGAATAAGCTAAATTCCCAATAAGTCAGCGTGTTCCTTTAAACTCTTCTCTTTCTGGTTGAGTTAATTTCAATAGCTTCCTCAAAAAAACTTGTGGGGGCTCCTGGGTAGCTCACCTGGGAGAGCGCGTGCCCATATGTAAAGGCTCTGTCTTCGACGCAGCGGCCGCGGGTTTGACTCCAACCTGCGGCCCCATTGCTGTATGTCATTCACCCTCCCTTTCCCCTTTAATGTATTCAGCTGTCCTAATAAAAATGCCCAAAAAATAATCTTAAAAAACAACAATTATAATAACTTGTGAGGTCCCTCAAGGCACAATTTAAGGACCACTACCTTTTAATTTTTGTTACCTCTCTGTGGTTTCATGAGGACACACAGCATCGCTCTCCATGCTTTAAATAATCCAATTAACTAATTTAATTTATAACAAATGTTAAGGAAAATACAGAGGAAGGACATCACTACTACAAAATATTTCTTGTTGAGTCGAAGCAGTGACTGCAACTATTTCAAAATAATGAATAATTCCTCCACCACTGGTTTGTCAGGTTGTTCTCATGAACGATTCGTACACATAGCTACGAAATATAAAGCTCTGTAATTGTTTGTAGTCCACGTATTTATTACTAACAGCAGCACATTGACTGCTGCTGTATAACTGGGGATTTCCACTAAATGCAGAACGTCTGCGTGTCGGCTCCGTGCTCCGCCGTCCGTAAATACCCACCAGGTCCGGATTTGTTCGGGTACGGCTACGGCCATGACTGACAGCTGTAGTCACTAGGACCCACGAGATCTCACGAATTCACGTAGAATAGAACCACAAAACCAACAGTCTGTTTCCATCAAGAGGAGTAGAGGGGAAACTACTCTGAGCTGTGTTTTCAAGGTGTAGTCTAGGGAAATATGATCCGCCGTGAGCACGGTGTTTATTATTTTGAAAATTAACCGGATGTTTTATTTTGTTTCTGTGCTCGACTTCCTGTCCCGCACTATCTGCCGTGTGCTGAATTGCTGCGGAGCTCTCCGGCATCCGTCAAAAATAGAAGCTCTGCGTATCAGCTCCAGAGCGCTGCGGACCGCCAGAGCTGGGACGGAGTAGGGACACAGACGTTCTGTAGTCAGTGAAAATACACACACTGGCCCTCATTTATGAAACGTGCGTACGATCTAAAACAGGCTTGGACGGGCGTACGCCGATTCCTACGCAAAGCAAGGCATTTATCAATTTGAACGTGAGCGTAGGCTGCGATAAAATCTAACGCCTGGTCTGAGTCAGTGTGGACTTGCGGTGCAGTTTAACAGGAGAAGTCATCAGTTGTTCACTTATCAGCAATGGCAGATCTGGCTCTTTTAGAGGACCTCTATGCTCCGGAAACAGTGCACACGTATGCGCACGGGCCACGGTGGAGCGCTCCATCGGATTGATTAAGGGCAGATGGCTCTGTCTTGCATCAGCGGGGGGGGACCCTACTATACATGCCAGAAAAAGTCTGCAACATTGTTTTAGCCTGTGGGGTTCTGGAGCCAGATGACCCGATGCCCAGAGAGCAGTGTCCAGCACAGCCCCAACTGGGGCTATACGAATGAGAAAGGATATTATTCCTCGCTTTTAAAAGGTATAGTTGTTATGTTTAGCAATGATATTCAACACAGGAAACATGACGATGCACAACATTTCTCCCACGCTCTCCCTCACAGCTCACAGTTGCCTGGCTCGATCGGACCGATGAAAAGAAACATTCAGTAAAATAAAAGACACTGCATAAACTCTGCTACTGTGTGTTTATTTAAATATAAGTACACCTACATGTAGGCCTAAGAGATTGCAATATGGGGCGCCCGGATAGCTCAGTTGGTAGAGCGGACGCCCATATGTACAGGTGTACTCCTCGACGCAGCGGCTGCGGGTTCGACTCCTGCGGCCCTTTCCATTCTCCCCCCTCTCTCGCTCTCTCTCTCTCTCCCCTTTCATGTCTTCAGCTGTCCTGTCGAATAAAGGAGGACTATAGCATACGTATGTCAAGGATGTATACGTTAAACTTCAGCTGGAGTCCGATTTACCGCGGCATCACTTTACCGCATCAGTGATCTCTTTCCATTCCACATTCTTTCTACAGCCTTTAATAACAGCTTTCAGGCTGCCAAATCTACACACGTACCTGAGATATCAGGGTTTCAATCTCCACCTCTGAAAAGTGCCAGTTCATAGCCGGATTATGCCATGTCGTAAACTGTAGGGGCGAGGCCTCAAAACCAAGAACATATTGGGGCGTGATATTTAAATTACGATTGTTTCCAGCCGCTGCATTTATCAATGTACGACCATTCGTACGCTCTGATTGGTGTGATATGAACGTTTCATGAATCACACGTGAAGCCTGTCGTAATATCTGCGCTGGTTTCTACGTTAGGTTGATGAGGGCCATTGACTTTGATGGAAACCTATTGACTCCGCAGACGTTCTGCAGCCGGTGGAAATTGGGGGTCAGAGCGCGTAGATCCTCGTAGGGAGGAGGTCGGGGGGGATGTTTTGGCTCCTAAAACACAGGACTTTCAAGCAGGGGAGCAGAGTTCATGTCCTGGAAGAAGTTAAGGAGAAAACACAAGACTTTCACCAGGAAACAGGTGTTCATGTCCCTGAAAAAGTTAAGGAGAAAACACAAGACTTTCACCAGGAAACAGGTGTTCATGTCCTGAAGAAGTTAAGGAGAAAACACAAGACTTTCACCAGGAAACAGGTGTTCATGTCCCTGTAGTGTTTTAGTCCAAACCACCATCTTAAAGAGTCATTTTGGTGTCTAAACTTAACGGTCGTCACCGCATGACGCTAACTTTTTGTCGAACAGATGGATGGAGGGAGAGAGAGAGAGAGAGAGAGAGAGAGAGAGAGAGAGGGAGGGAGGGGGGGAGATGGAGGGAGGGAGAGAGGGTTATAGGAGGACAAGAAGTGCAATTCATCGTGACATTATGCAGAAGTCTGTTTGAAAGGAAAGGAGAGAGAGACAGATTGATGCAGGAAGTATAGATGGCTAGAAGAAGGGATGGAGGGATAAAACAAAGAAAGTTCCTCACAGTCACCTTTTTCTCAGCTAAATTTAACTGTAAAGACAGCTAAACCTGTCATGTGACCAGCCAAAATTTCGTAGGATATCCTACGAATTGTTGTGCAACGTTCATGAGAATGCATTGGGTGTGTACACAAACAGACATGTTAAAAAATGATTTGGTGCCGACTGCGTAAAACATTTTATGCAGTGAACACATGAACCTACAGTGTTTGATAATAAAAATATAGATTTACTTTATGCACAATAGTCAAAGTTTCAATGTAAATAATCAACTTACATCACAGTTTGAATTCCTCCTTATGTAACAGCAATTGTCTTTTATGATGTTTTTGTCACTTACCCAGAAACATAGGAAATAAACTACAGAATCGTCAAAAATTTGTCAAAAACGTAGTTACTCTTTATGTAATAGGAATTGTCTTTTGGAGCAAAAACGTCAACACTCCTCTCAGAGAGCACAGCCTGGCTGAGGCAGAATCCAGCTTTTCATTAAGTTACACGCACGCGCACACGCACACACGCACGCCACACGCACGCCTCACACACACACACACACACACACACACACACACACAGAGTACCACAGCCTGCAGCTGACTGGCCTTCTGTATAAACTGTACAAACATGCCTGCTGCTCGGATGACTCATCGGCTGTTTTAGTGTCTATGAATACACCAGGTGTGTGTGTGTGTGTGTGTGTGTGTGTGTGTGTGTGTGTCCATGTTGGATGAATGAGCGACCTCGCTGAATCATCTTCCTCCTCCACGCGCTCTAATTTGCTCTCATCAACAGAGAAAATCCCTTCTGCTGCTTCTCCTGACTCATTAATTCATAAAGTACAAACGCAAACATTTGGAGAAATTCACTCCCTGTGCGGAAGCCTGAAGAAAGTCCTCTTTACAAATAGATTTCATTTATTTTTTTGTACACGGAGAAGAAAGCGCTGCAAATGGAAATTATGGAACGGATCCCTGCAGAGGTCGACCTTTTCGTTTTTAGGACGATTCAGTCGGACAGAGAGAGCAGTGGAGACCTATAGACCAGAGGAACCTGCGTCCATTAAAGATAATAATTTCTAACAACTGTTTTGGTAGAAAGTCGAGCCAGACCGATATATCGGCGGGCCATTATTAGAGGTGTAAGAAAAAATTTATACACTTTAGTATCGCGATATTTTATTTTGCAATACTGTATCAAATTTCAAAAAGGCAATTTCTTTTTTTTGCGTTCAAAAATATTCATGTAAGACAGTGGTTCTCGTTTATGTTCTGTTTAAAGATGGCACCACTAGTGTCTTTGCCTTACAGTGCCTAACAGTGCCTAACAGTGCCTAGCAGTGCCTAACAATGCCTAACAGTGTCTAACAATGCCTAGCAGGGCCTAACAGTGCCTAGCAGTGCCTAGCAGGGTCTAATCGTGCCCAGCAGTGCCTAGCAGGGCCTAACAGTGCCTAACAGTGCCTAACAGTGCCTAACAGTGTCTAACAGTGCCTAACAGTGCCTAACAGTGCCTAACAGTGTCTAACAGTGCCTAACAGTGTCTAACAGTGCCTAACAGTGTCTAACAGTGCCTAACAGTGTCTAACAGTGCCTAGCAGGGCCTAACAGTGCCTAGCAGTGCCTAACAGTGCCTAACTGTTTGCTAGACGCTAACATCGTAGCTATGGCTGAACTTTGTTCTACTTTAGCATATAAACATTTGCTCACTAAGAACCTGGAACCACAATCCCAAACTGGCAGTTTGATTTTCTCTGTACTGAATTGTAAATTTTGTAAAGTAAACTTCTTTGACTTTAATGCACATCATGTCTTTTTTAAATATTAGTTTTTCTAAAATTATACTTAAAAAAAATCAAAATATATTGCAATATATTGAATCGTGACCCATGTATCGTGATACGTATCGTATCGCCAGATTCTTGCCAATACACAGCCCTAGCCGATATTAGACATTTTCCAAACTATCGGTATCGGCATTTATAACGGCCGATAAATTAATATTTAAAAAATAAAATAAAAACGGACGAAAACCCCTTCAACCATGTTCTGAGTGTTGGTGTTGCGTAGTCTGTCCACCAGAGGGCGCTCTACAACGTCACTGTTGGCGACACGCTTTGATTTTTATTTTTGTTTTTGTTTTTATGTTCAAAGGACTTTAAGTTTCATATCTTAAGTTTGTATTTTTATAAATTTTATTTATCAGAATAATATAAGATATTTTGATGTTCTGTTGTTGCTGCATTATCATATTATTTTAGTGAGGACTCATAAATAACTACAAATAACTAATGTTAGGGAAATCTGTTTATGTTTTGTTACGCGTTTCCGGATTTATTTTTTAAATATACGTATATCGGCCGATATATCGGAATATCGGATTTTTAAATCACCAAATATTTGTATCAATATCAGCCTTAAAAATCCTTTATCAGTCGGGCTCTAGTAGAAAGAAGGAAGTCTAACATCACTGTGATGAGCTGTTGCAGAGACTTGTACCAGATGATGTTTGAGTAATTAAATTTCCTCCTCTGACTGTTTCCTCCTGCTCAGTTTAATAAGTTCAGGTGACATTCATCACCTCTAACGGGATCATCAGCAGTTCATCTCCGCTCAACCTCCGACTCTCATTGGTTAATTAGATTCAGAAACATCCTGACGTCAATCAGCCGTTATTACATTATATGTTATTAAGGCTTTTCTCATGAATCATTCGTACATATTGCTACAAAAAGTTGCATATTGCTCTGTACTTCGTATGTATTCTACATATTTATTACTGTCAGCAGCACATTGACTGCTGCTGTATAAGAGAGTGAAGAGAAACACAGAGCTTTCAAGAGGGGAGCCAAGTTTATGTCCCGGACGTTAAGGAGAAAACACAAGACTTTCACCCAGGAAACAGGTGTTCATGTCCTGAAGAAGTTAAGGAGAAAACACAAGACTTTCACCAGGAAACAGGTGTTCATGTCCTGAAGAAGTTAAGGAGAAAACACAAGACTTTCACCCAGGAAACAGGTGTTCATGTCCCGTGAGTCAGTGTTTCCTCCATGTTGATTTTGTAGTGGCGGCCCACCATGGCAAAATTTCTGCCACCACGGTATCAGAAATAGGGCTGTACAAAAACTGTAGTCGCGGTTGCCTTTTAAATGATCCTGCCGACATAACGCACCCCATTGGCTGCCGCTCACATTGCAATTTAACAACTAGTAGAACTATTCAGAGGTTACTGGACCCGTCCAGTTTAACAAGTAGAACTATTCAGAGGTTACTGGACCCGTCCAGTTTAACAACAAGTAGAACTATTCAGAGGTTACTGGGCCCGTCCAGTTTAACAACTAGTAGAACTATTCAGAGGTTACTGGGCCCGTCCAGTTTAACAACAAGTAGAACTATTCAGAGGTTATTGGGCCCGTCCAGTTTAACAACAAGTAGAACTATTCAGAGGTTACTGGGCCCGTCCAGTTTAACAACAAGTAGAACTATTCAGAGGTTACTGGACCCGTCCAGTTTAACAACAAGTAGAACTATTCAGAGGTTACTGGGCCCGTCCAGTTTAACTCCACATACTGTTGTGTTGATGGAGTTTATTGTCAAAACGTTCGCTTTCTTCTGAGTCGACTATTAAACCAACAGCTTCACCAAAAACGTCACTGCGGTGGGTCCGTTCCAAGTGTAGGTTGTTCGGCCAGACCTGCCCCCACTGCAAAAACATATCCTAAAGGAAACACTGCATGAGTACTACTTAAGGGGACACCAAACCACAATCTTTTTTCTAATCTTAACTAGTCGCTTTGGTGTCTAAACTTAACTGTCATCGCTGCATGACGTTCACCTTTTGTAGATTAAACTTAACTGTAACGGCCGCTGAATCCCCCATCGTCTCACGGTGCTCTGTACCCGGCTCACAGTCACCTTTTACTCAGCTAAACTTAAATGTCATGTGACCGGCTATCATACGAATTGTTGTGCATGAGTTTTCCTTCCCTCTAGCGCTACCCTCAGGACAAACTCTACATACTTAAATCATCAAGCAACGCATTTTCATGAACAGGTTTGTGTGATATTGTACGAAAACTTATGCACAACAACTCGAACTCGACATCCTACAAAATTACCACCACTGGCCGGTCACATTACAGTTAAAGACTTTCCTCCCCTGAAAAACGGCCACATAAGATGTTTGTTCAAGACGCAGTTACAACCTATATATATATATATATATATATATATATATATACATTTCTAGTGGCAGCGCCCTCTAGTGGCCGTAGTTGTTCTGACGGGAGCAAAGCAGGAAGTAAAACATGAAAAATAAAGTCTCTTTCAGTGCTGTAAACAGATGTAGGGTCCTATCTTGCACCCGGCTCAGCGCAGCGCAAAGCCCGACGCAAGTGTCTTTGCTAGTTTAAGACCGACTCAGTTGTCAGTTTCCCGTCCAGCGCCCACGTCGTTTAAATAACAAATGTAGCTGCGCCCATCTGTGGCCCATGGGCGTGCTGGTCTTACAGGGAGGTGTGTTCAGGTGCATTCTGGGAGTATTACTATCTTGAGGCAGCGGAAGTGATCGCGCCATTGACCAACAAAAACCTGGTCTAAAGTCAATAATGCAGCATTTCATTGTTATTTTAACAGAGCATTAGTAAAATGCTCCTAGGCTCGTGCACAGCGCACACACACTATGCTTGTTACACACACAGGGACGCACAGCAGCACACACACATGCAGAAGATTACAAATAAAAATATTACGGTGCAAATCCTCCATCATAACAGCAATGCTCCAAGGTCCAAACGCTCCTGGCTTTTAAAGGGAATGGGAGATGATCTCTGATTGGTTGATTGCATGTTACGCCCAAAACACACCTCTGATTAATGAAGACACTAAGTACAACCCTTTAGAACCATGCGCCCGGCACACCGACCCTTTTTTCCGCCGTCAAACTAGCAAAAGTGGATTTGGACACGCCCTAAACGCACCAGGCGCTTCACGCCGTGCACTTAGACCGTTACAATAGGGCCCTGAGTGTCTCTGATTGTTGTGCGGCAGTCTTACCTGATGATGTCGTCGTTGTGTCCCAGGTAAAACCTCTGGCTGTGCTCTCTGGTGTTGTAAACAACGCCCACCCCGGCCACGAAGTACACCACCTCCTTCCCGGCCGTGTAGTACAGGTTATTGCGGCACTGGTGGCCCCGGTACCCGTACACCCAGTCCAGCCTGAGCCGGCAGCCCGGGGCGCTCCGGTCTGACATGCTCACTCATCTGACGGGACACCGTGTCCGCCGGCCGCTGGTTCACTCCTGCTTCTTCTTCCCGTTTAAGATCCTCCAAAACACAGCAGACAAACAGGAGATTTATTATCGATTCGCTGATATTAATCAACAGGACAGCTGAAGATGTGAAAGGGGAAATGACATGCAGCAAAGGGACACAGGTAGGAGCTGAACCTGCGACCGCTGCAACAAGGACTGAGCCTTTGTATATGGGGCGCACACTTTACCAGGTGAGCTATCCAGGTGCCCCAGTGAAACGTTATTGTTTTTTAAACTTTTAGACATCTCACGAATCTTTGATTTTGTTGTATAAAAGTAGACATGATATTTTAAATGAAAACGGTAATTGTTATCGTCAACATTTGTATCGTGGTTTACCGTTACACCGGTAATCGTTACATACCTAATACATATATACATATATATATATATATATATATATATATATATATATATATACACAAACATGCATATATATACATACATACATACATACATACATATATACGTGTATATACACTCACCTAAAGGATTATTAGGCACACCTGTAAGATTTCTCATTAATGCAATTATCTAATCAACCAATCACATGGCAGCTGCTTCAATGCATTTAGGGGTGTGGTCCAGGTCAAGACAATCTCCTGAACTCCAAACTGAATGTCAGAATGGGAAAGAAAGGTGATCTAAGCAACTCTGAGCGTGGCATGGTTGTTGGTGCCAGACGGGCTGGTCTGAGTATTTCACAATCTGCTCAGTTACTGGACACACAACCATTTCTAGGGTTTACAAAGATGGTCTGAAAAAGGAAAAACATCCAGTATGCGGCAGTCCTGGGGGGTGCAAACATGCCGTGTTGATGCTAGAGGTCAGAGGAGAATGGGCCGACTGATTCCAGCTGATAGAAGATCAACTTTGACTCAAATAACCACTCGTTACAACCGAGGTATGCAGCCAAGCATTTGTGAAGCCACAACACGCACAACCTTGAGGCGGATGGGCTACACCAGCAGAAGACCCCACCGGGTAACACTCATCTCCACTAAAAATAGGAAAATGAGGCTACAGTTTGCACAAGCTCACCAAAATTGGACAGTTGAAGACTGGAAAAATGTTGCCTGGTCTGATGAGTCTCGATTTCTGTTGAGACATTCAGATGGTAGAGTCAGAATTTGGCGTAAACAGAATGAGAACATGGATCCGTCATGCCTTGTTACCACTGGGCAGGCTGCTGGTGGTGGTGTAATGGTGTGGGGGATGTTTTCTTGGCACACTTTAGGCCCCTTAGTACCAATCGGACATCGTTTAAATGCCACAGCCTACCTGAGCATTGTTTCTGACCATGCCCATCCCTTTATGACCACCATGTACCCATCCTCTGATGGCTACTTCCAGCAGGATAATGCACCATGTCACAAAGCTCAAATCATGTCAAATTGGTTTCTTGAACATGACAATGAGTTCACCGTACTAAAATGGCCCCCACAGTCACCAGATCTCAACCCAATAGAACATCTTTGGGATGTGGTGGAACGGGAGCTTCGTGCCCTGGATGTGAAATCCCACAAATCTCCATCAACTGCAGGATGCTATCCTCTCAATATGGGCCAACAGTTCTAGAGAATGCTTCCAGCACCTTGTTGAATCAATGCCACCAAGAATTAAGGCAGTTCTGAAGGCGAAAGGGGGTCAAACACGCTATTAGTAGGGTGTTCCTAATAATCCTTTAGGTGAGTGTATATACACATATATATATATATACATAGATACATATATACACAAACATACATATATACATACATATATACGTGTATATATACACACATATATATATATATACATACATACATATATATAAATACACATACATACATATATACGTGTATATATATATACACATACATACATATATATATATACGTACATATATATATATATATATATATACACAAACATACATATATACATACATACATATATACGTGTATATATACACATATATATATATATACATACATACATATATATATAAATACACAAACATACATATATACGTGTATATATATATACACATACATACATATATATATAGTACATACATATATATATATATATATATGTATATATGTGGGGTTAAGGGAAAAATCGATACAGCGTAGTATCATTATTATTTTTTTATTGACAGGACAGCTGGAATACAGGAATGGGGAGAGGGTGGGGGGGGGATGACACGCAGCAAAGGGCAGTGGATAGGAATCGAACCCACGGCCGCTGACAAGGACTCAGCTTATGTGGAGCGTACACTCTACTGGGTGAGCTAGAGGTCGCCCCAGAAATATATCTTTTTAGATGAAACAAATGTTGACAAAGTTTTTCTTTTGGGGGGGGGGGGCTATAATTTCAAATTGGATTAAAAGGTTGCAACATATTGCAGAATATCTCGATATGTTTAATATCGCAATGATATTGAATTAATCCCCCACCCCCCTTAATATCGATACTGGTACGTTCGTATTCAAAGAGGAGGATAACTGAAACACACACACACACACACACACACACACATACACACACATATACACACACACACACACACACACACACACACACACACACACAGAGACACATAAACGTGTAGTTCTTGTGTGTAGGTGTTGTGTTTTTTCAGTACTTACGGATTATTTGCCATCTCTGATCATATCCGGAGTATTTCCAGTTATTGCATCTCTGAGCAGCAGCTTCACTCTCTTCACGGTTACAGTCCCTGATTCACTTTTTATCTTCTGTAGTTTGAGTCTGAATTCCTTAAATATTCCTAAAAGGGGACTAATAGTTTTTATTGTGCTGTAATAATTCAAAAACAGTGACTTTTAAAACGATCCCATCATGCCTTGTGGTATTTAGAAGCTACGATTAAGATATGAGGCGAACTTTTTTGTGTTAAATTGGGGTTACTGTAATTTTACTTGCATATGTAAAAAGAGAAGTCATTCATCATTTCTGCCTCAGCCTGAAAACATTCGCCAGGGCTGCATGTAAAGATTATTTTCATTGTCGATTAATGTGTGGATTATGTTCTGGATGAATGGATGAGTTGTTTGGTCTCTAAAATGTCAGAAATTTGTGAAAAATGTGGATCAGTGTTTCCCAAAAAAGCCCCAAGATGACGTCCTCAAATGTCTTGTTGACTCACACTTATTAATCGATTATCAAAATAGTTGGTGATGCATTTAATAGTTGACAACTAGTCTAAATGATACATCTTTGCAGTTCATTATTTTCCTCCAGCAGCTGCAGACATCGAGCAGGAGATTTTAAGTTTACTTTCCCTTAACAGGAAATAAAAGACGGATGGAAAAATAAAAAAGGTATCCAAACGTGTCAGGGAACAGCACAACCGATGGAGGATTCTGCTCCTGGGAAATATAATCCCTCCTCACACTAATCCTGCAGCCATGGTTACTACAGCACGGCTGGATTTTTCCTCCTGTGTGTTCACACAGCATCCCAAAACGTGCGGCAACCCATTCACAAATCTGTGCGTGCGTGCATCAGAGTCAGGAGGACAGGGTGTGGAATAATCCCCCAAAAAGAAGCGGATTAGTTCTACTGTGAAATGTTCGGCCAGTTCCGGAAAGAGCCGAAGAGAAAGAGAGCGACAAAAGCGGGTGTTTAATCCCCCGCAGATGATCCAACTTCAGCGGGCAGAGGAGGGGAGAAGCCCGGCTTTAGACCGCAGCATCCCGGTTGGATGACGGGAGAGGAAAGTCCTGATTCCCGGCAGGAGGAGAGCATCTTCCCCGTTGCAGCTGAGTCCCTCCACCCGCAGACAGACAGACAGAGAGAGACAGACAGAGAGACAGACAGGCGGGCTCGGCTGATGAGTATACCGGACTTTAGATGCCTAACGGAGACCCTCCCTGACCGCCGAGTCTCATCACTGTGATGTTTTCTCTTCGCTCGTTTTCGGATTGACAAGCAGAAGCATCAAGCTACCACAGAGCAGATCCCTACATGGCGTTTCCGGTGTTTGTCCTTACAAAATAAAAGACAAAAACAGGGGTTTATGAACTATCTTGCAGCCAGCCACCCCGGGGTGACCCGGATGTTTTGGCTCCGGTCTCATCCCTAATAAATCCCAGGGCTGGCCGGTGGCACAGACAGTCTAAATGAGTCAAGAAAATAAAACGACCAAAACTTTGGAAATAGACGACAAAAACACCGGGGAAAACAAGGAAAAAATTTAGGGGTTAAAACGCCAAAAACGTTCACAAAATTGTCGGGAAAAAGTGACAAAAATACAGAACATAGAAAAGGGTGACAAAAAAAGTTTTTAAAAAATCCCGCTGAAAACGTCAATGACGTCACACAAAAAAAGCGTAGGTAGGCTACCGTATTAGCCTTAACCGTGGGCAGACACCGCATCTCGTGTTCATGGTTTCTGTGTGGTCCTTCAAATCCTTGAAGTGAACCCGTATGTTTGTGTTTAAGGCAGTAGCGGAGATAGCGTGGGTGCGTGGGTGCAGCCGCCCCAGGGCCCCGTGCCAATTAGGGGCCCCTCAAACGCCGCCGATCTTGCGTCACTTGACGAGAATGGGGCCCAAAGTGACACATTGCAGATTGAGCACACCTGGCCTGTTCAGCACCATCGCTGTCCATCAGCTGTCTCTGTCCATCAGTTGTCTCTGTCCATCAGCTGTCTCTGTCCATCAGTTGTCT